>NW_028242084.1:0-75786 GCF_964263255.1 Lissotriton vulgaris | reverse complement strand
ATCATTTGATCGAGAGATGAATTAAGAAAGAAAAGGTGTTGCAGTCATCCATGGATACTTGTTTAATGACTGCTAGCAGTGTATTTCTAAAAACTAGAGAAAGGCCCCCTCCTCGTTTTGATGGTGTATGTATATGCTGAAGACAAAAATTAGGAAGGGTGACCAGAAAGTCCGGTCCTGATGATGGATCAGCCCAGGTTCTAGTGACCAAGGAGATATCTAGGTGGTGAATTTCTAAAAATTCATAAAAAATTCAAAAACATGTTTTATTAATGATCTAGCGTTGATAAGAGTACATTTAGCTATTTGATGGGAGTTGACTTGGAAATGGTACTTGAAGAACTAACATACTTATTGCAGCCAGTATTTAACCAGGTTACAAGTTGCAGTGTCCTCATAATGTGCACAGTTGAGAACTTTACTGTGGAATAAAGTGGAGGGCTACAAGCATAAACATTCCTGAGCCTGACCCTTGATATATTTAGCACCAGAAGCTGGTTTTTAGTGCAGCTTTAGAGCAGTAAAGGCTGGGGAGAAGGATGAGCAGCGGGGCTGGCTCCAGCCACCCCGGTTACCCCTCAGCAGGATCTTCTGGGAGGGATAACTACTAAAAACAGAAATACTGTTAAAAGAAAAGGGATAAAATAGAAACTCATAAAAGCATTAAACGTGGTAGATTTAACATTCAAGATGGTGCCCGCCTTTGCAGAAGCTAGGCACCTCCTGTTAAAAGACACCTGCGTGCCGAATGCAAGGAATTCAAATTGCTGGTGATATTAGAATAGTATTAATGCTCTCTCACGGAGCTGCGTGGACACGCTGCAAGTGTCATTAAAGGGTGGGCTTGGGACAGAAAGCGTGCACTATAAAGCACAAAAGGAAAACAGGAAGGGATACAAAAAAGAGGAACAGGGCTCCAGCTACCCCGTTTAGCCACCCCAGGCTTTCTTGGTATTGATAACTACTGGAACCAAAAATATAGTTTAAATAAAGGGATATGTGCAGCATTGGTGATATTGCATGTTTATGTCAATAAAAAAACTGTTTACAAAAAATAGATCAATATCAGTCCTTTAATAAAAGTCAATGTTTTGGCCCCACACATAATTTATACCAGAGCCATCATCAGGACATAGATGGGAGCACCCAACACAACACAATGGCTGAAAGACACCAATTTCTTTGGGAAAAATGGAAATCACTCTTTTTGGAAAACAAATCCAATACAGCACGGTGGCTTGATGGCAATGATTTTTTTGTAAAAGTAAGAATCAATCCTCTTTGCTGATAACACTATGCGGAGATTGGTGGTCAGAGCCCAACCATTTTTGCACAAACCATACAGTGTTATCAGCAAAAAGGATTTCCAAAATTTGTAATTTCCATTTTCCCAAAGATTATTGTAGGTTTCAGCCATTGTGCTGTGTTGACTGCTCCATCCATTGAGTGGGGGTTGGTTGGAAGATCGTAGCTGGCGGGAGGGGAGTAGAAGGACAATCGTGTGTTGAGGCATTCTGGTCCGATTTCGTAGAGTACTTTGTGTGCGTTGGTTAGGAGCCGTAAAGTGATCCTCTTGTTGACGGGAAGCCAGTGGAGGTTTTTCAGGTGACCAGAGATATGTTCTTTACGCAGGATGTCTAATATGAGCCTGGCTGAGGCGTTTTGGATTCGTTGGAGTTTTTTTCTGGAGTTTAGCGGTAGTACCGGCGTAGAGGGTGTTTCCATAGTCCAGTCGGCTCGTGACCAGGGCGTGGGTGACCGTTTTCCTAGTTTCGGTGGGGATCCAACGGAATGTTTTTTTGAGCATGCGAAGAATGTTGAAGCAGGATGAAGAGATGGCGTTGACTTGTTTGTTCATCGAAAGTGAGGAGTCCAGGATGACGCCCAGGTTCCGTGCATGGTCTGTCGGGATGGGTGCTTTTCCAAGGGCTTCTGGCCACCAAGAATCGTCCCATGCAGAGGGGGAGGTACCTAAGATAAGGACTTCTGTTTTATCTGAGTTCAGTTTCAGACGGCTATGTTTCATCCATTCGGCAACTTCTTTCATTCCTTTGTGTAGGTTAGTTTTGGCGGTGCTAGGGTCATTGGTGAGTGAAAGGATCAGTTGAGTGTCATCCGCGTAGGAGATGATGTTGAGGTTGTGTTGGCGTGCGATGGTCGCGAGGGGGCTCATGTATACGTTGAAAAGGGTGGGGCTGAGTGAAGATCCTTGTGGCACGCCGCAGATGACTTCAGTGGCCTCTGATTTGAATGGTGGAAGGCGGACTCTCTGGGTTCTTCCGGTGAGGAACGAGGTGATCCATTCTAGTGCTTTTCCTTGGATTCCAATGTTTCTGAGGCGCTGTAGAAGGGTGCTATGGCAGACTGTGTCGAAGGCTGCGGAGAGGTCGAGGAGGATGAGGGCGACTGTCTCCATTGTCCATTAGAGTTTGAATGTCGTCTGTTGCTGCGATAAGAGCGGTTTCAGTGCTGTGTTTGGCTCGGAAGCCGGACTGTGAGGAGTCGAGGGAGTTGTTGGCTTCGAGGAAGGCGGCGAGCTGGTTGTTGACAGCTTTCTCGATGACTTTGGCCGGGAATGGAAGGAGCGAAATGGGACGGTAGTTTTTGAGTTCGGTGGGGTCCGCTGTGGGTTTTTTCAGAAGGGCGCTGAGTTCAGCGTGTTTCCAGCTCTCCGGGAAGGTGGCGGAGTTGAGGGAGCAGTTGATGACGTCTCGGAGGTGCGGTGCTATGATGGAGTCTGCTTTGTTGAAGATGTGGTGAGGGCATGGGTCTGTGGGGGATCCTGAGTGGATGGAGTTCATCAGGCGGATAGTGTCCTCAGTGGAGATTGGGTTCCAGTCATTAAGGATGTTTGAGGGTGGTGAAGGTCCAGCAGATGGTTGGGTGGGTTGGTCTCCGGGTTGGTTGTCGAAGCTGTTGTGGATGTCTGCAATTTTGTTGTGGAAGAATGAGGCTAGGGAGTCGCAGAGGGATTGAGAGGGGGTGATGTCGTTGGAGTTGGCCGAGGGATTGGTGAATTCCTTGACGATGTTGAAAAGTTCCTTGCTGTTGTGGACGTTGCTATCTAGTCGGTCCTTGAAGGCGGTTTTCTTGGCTTTTCGGATCAGTTGGTGGTGTGTGCGAGTGGCGTTTTTGAAGGCTTCCTTGGTGCTGGTGGCTGGGTCTTTTTTCCAGGCCTTCTCAAGGGAGCGGCAGAGTTTCTTGGATTTCTTAAGATCATCGTTGAACCAGGAGGCTTTCTTGCTGCCAAGTTTGATTTGTCAGTGGTGCTAGGCTGTCGGCGCTGTTGGATAACCATAGGGTGAGGTTGGTGGCGGCTTGGTCGGGGTTTGAGGAGTGGGTAGGGGCGTTTAGAAGAAGCGATGAGGAGATCTGGTCAATGGTGATTTTGTTCCAGTTTCTTTGCAGAGTTGGTTGGGGGTGGTTGTTGGGTTTGGGCTTGTTGTAGGTAAAGTGGACGCAGCTGTGGTCAGTCCAGAGGAGAGCCGTAGTGTGGCTGAAGGAGACATGATTGCTGGAGGTGAAGATAGGGTCGAGTGTGTGACCAGCGATGTGGGTGGGGGAAGTGACCAGTTGTTTAAGTCAGAGGTTGGCGAGGTTGTCCAAAAGGGTGGTGGAGTTATGGTTGTTGTTCTTTTCAAGGTGAAAATTGAGGTCTCCCAGGAGGATGTAATCTTTGGAGGGGAGCGCGTGTGGAGTGATGAAGTCCGTGATGTCCTCACTAAATTGTGGGCGGGGTCCTGGAGGTCTGTAAAGGAGGGTGCCTCTGAGTGTGGTCTTGGGGTCGATGTGGATCTGGAAGTGAAGGTGTTCAGAGTTGGCGAGATTGACGTCGGTGCTGGTTGAGATGTGGATGGATTTCTTATGGACGATAGCGATTCCTCCTCCTGTGTGGCCGGTACGGTCCTTGCGTATGATCTTATAATCTTCTGGGATGGCAATGGTGATGTCTGGGGCGGAGGAGGCGTTCATCCATGTTTCTGTTAGGAAGGCGACGTCCGGAGAGATGGTGTCTAGTAGGTTCCATAGGTCAATGGCGTGCCTGTGGACCGAACGGGTGTTGAGCAAGATGCATTGTAGGTTGTTGGGGTCGGGAGTCTGTGGTGTGATCGTAGCGGAGTTGTTGTAGGTGCCGCTGAATTTGCAGGAGTTGCATGAGAAAGGTCCATGGGTGTATTCAGGAGCGGCTTGGGCGCAGGTGGGGGAGCGGCCCGGGTTAAGGGCTAGGAGGGTGGTGGCATCGTAGGTAATGCGGGAGGGCTGGGCAATGCGAGGACCAGGAGGTCTGGCGCTGGGCGCGGTCCAGGCGTGGACGGGCGTAGACGGGCTTACCTTTGGCGCACCTTCGGCGCGACTGGGGCGCGATCGCTGCGCGTGAACGCTGCGCGCGGGAGCAACTGTCATATATGGATGGTGGAGGGGGAGGGGCGAGGGCGGTTCAGCTGGGAGGCGGGGCGGGCTACGGAGGAGGACAACAACAACAAAATGGAGGCAGAGGGGTCAGCACGGCAGAGCGCTTGGGGGAAAACGCGAAATCAGCGAGAAAGTAACGCTGGCAATTCTAAAGTGCAAATAAACAAAGCGGCAATCAAGGCACACAGCAGGCAAAAAATATCAAGCAGTTTACAGTACAATGCGCTGCACAACGATACCAAAAGCCACAGGGGAGCGACCACTCAGCTCAGAAGCGAAGAGCGAGTCACAGCGCTTCCAGGTAAGGGAGCGCTGTTTGTAGTCTGTGGGAGGGCGGCTCAGCTGGGAGGCGGGGCGGGCTACGGAGGAGGACAACAACAACAAAATGGAGGCGGAGGGGTCAGCACGGCAGAGCGCTTGGGGGAAAACGCGAAATCAGCGAGAAAGTAACGCTGGCAATTCTAAAGTGCAAATAAACAAAGCGGCAATCAAGGCACACAGCAGGCAAAAAATATCAAGCAGTTTACAGTACAATGCGCTGCACAACGATACCAAAAGCCACAGGGGAGCGACCACTCAGCTCAGAAGCGAAGAGCGAGTCACAGCGCTTCCAGGTAAGGGAGCGCTGTTTGTAGTCTGTGGGAGGGCGGCTCAGCTGGGAGGCGGGGCGGGCTACGGAGGAGGACAACAACATCAAAATGGAGGCGGAGGGGTCAGCACGGCAGAGCGCTTGGGGGAAAACGCGAAATCAGCGAGAAAGTAACGCTGGCAATTCTAAAGTGAAAATAAACAAAGCGGCAATCAAGGCACACAGCAGGCAAAAAATATCAAGCAGTTTACAGTACAATGCGCTGCACAACGATACCAAAAGCCACAGGGGAGCGACCACTCAGCTCAGAAGCGAAGAGCGAGTCACAGCGCTTCCAGGTAAGGGAGCGCTGTTTGTAGTCTGTGGGAGGGCGGCTCAGCTGGGAGGCGGTGCGGGCTACGGAGGAGGACAACAACAACAAAATGGAGGCGGAGGGGTCAGCACGGCAGAGCGCTTGGGGGAAAACGCGAAATCAGCGAGAAAGTAACGCTGGCAATTCTAAAGTGCAAATAAACAAAGCGGCAATCAAGGCACAACGCAGGCAAAAATTATCAAGCAGTTTACAGTACAATGCGCTGCACAACGATACCAAAAGCCACAGGGGAGCGACCACTCAGCTCAGAAGCGAAGAGCGAGTCACAGCGCTTCCAGGTAAGGGAGCGCTGTTTGTAGTCTGTGGGAGGGCGGCTCAGCTGGGAGGCGGGGCGGGCTACGGAGGAGGACAACAACAACAAAATGGAGGCGCAGGGGTCAGCACGGCAGAGCGCTTGGGGGAAAACGCGAAATCAGCGAGAAAGTAACGCTGGCAATTCTAAAGTGCAAATAAACAAAGCGGCAATCAAGGCACACAGCAGGCAAAAAATATCAAGCAGTTTACAGTACAATGCGCTGCACAACGATACCAAAAGCCACAGGGGAGCGACCACTCAGCTCAGAAGCGAAGAGCGAGTCACAGCGCTTCCAGGTAAGGGAGCGCTGTTTGTAGTCTGTGGGAGGGCGGCTCAGCTGGGAGGCGGGGCGGGCTACGGAGGAGGACAACAACAACAAAATGGAGGCGGAGGGGTCAGCACGGCAGAGCGCTTGGGGGAAAACGCGAAATCAGTGAGAAAGTAACGCTGGCAATTCTAAAGTGCAAATAAACAAAGCGGAAATCAAGGCACACAGCAGGCAAAAAATATCAAGCAGTTTACAGTACAATGCGCTGCACAACGATACCAAAAGCCACAGGGGAGCGACCACTCAGCTCAGAAGCGAAGAGCGAGTCACTTCTGTAAATGATAATGGCATAGACAGCGTAGGGACAACGCAAATGATGTGACCAGTACATATTCTTCAGAGCTGCCTGCAACTTTCCTGCTGCAGTAGGATATGCGTGTTTTTTTATTTGACTAAGAAGGGCCCACCTAGCTTGTTTATTACCTGCTCAGTCTGTGTCCGTTGCAATAATCACAATCCATCACTTTCCTATGTTTAATACATGCCATAAATACCCAGTGGCAACTGGTGAAGTCAGAGAGTTATGGGGCTGAGCTTATAGAGGGAGATTGAGGCAAGCCACGTTAGGGAACACAGCATCTTTTGGGAGCTTTCGCTGTACTCAATGGCACAAGGGGTTTGAACACGAAATGATGACTGATTCATCACTCTTGTCATTTAAACTGATGATGTGCATCGTCCTCATTAATTTGATCTCCTAACACTTACCAAATACTGCCTGAAAGCTGCACCAGGCTGGCACACCCGTAAAGTAACCCAGCACTCGTACCTGTCATGACCAAGCACCATTCTGCACCTCAGATCCTTGCCACTATTCGCTTCAAATTCTCAAATGACTGTCCTGTAGTCTTTCCATCCTTCTCTATCTTTCTTTTAAGGAGGTTTCCAACGGCCATGCTTTGTGAAATTTGCATGCCCTTACCATCCCTATCAGATACAGAGTATAGCAATTATTATCAGCTTCAAGATGTATCCAAATATTCCACTTCCTAGCCTTGCGAACCAATTTCCCACTGCACCAAATCCCTTACCAATCGTATCCCATGTTCTCTCAGCTGCCACATCCTGTATTTCATGATGTAAATCATCCAACAGACTCAGCCTTCTGTTACCAGTAACACTTCCAATGTAAGACGGTACTGCATCACCATACTCCTTTTGAACCAATTTCCCCATCTAAAAGTATCAAAGACTGGGACAGCCTTCTAATCTTGACGTCATTCAACACCACTCCAAAACCAGGTATTATCACTCCAACGATATCTCCTACAACCTCTCCTGCACTCAATTCACACTTTTCCCTGCTGTTACTCTTCCCTTCCAAACTTTACACATCCTCCACATGGTATACTTTTGGAAACATGACAGCCAAGTAGCATGTACCTTACCATTTGCTCGGAGGTCGAACATATGCATTCGTCCCGCTCACAAAATACACTCCTTGTACCATTCGAACTGACTATTGTTAAAGCATTTTCATGGACCATTTATTAAAAAGATTTGGTCATTCACACTCTGTCCCACAAAAACACTGTATCCTAACTAGATGCAACATGACTTATGTAAAGTGTGCCTAGTTGTTCCCATTCTAAAGTTATAAGACCAGAATTTCCATTAGCATTGTGAGCTAACTCCTCCTTGGTCCACTCAAAATCTTTGTCCTTGTTGTCAGTCTTAACAATTAATCAACTATGTCTATCTCCATGATCTACAAATTTATTTTCTGTCTGTTAGTACGCAGGTAAGATGACACCAAAGTAAGCATATGCTTTCGATGTGAAATTACCCTTGGACGGGTCTACATGAACAAAGTTACTAGTTTGTTCTATTATGCCTTTCTCTGATTCTAGTGAACCCTCTTTTGAGGTAGCAGTGGTAGGTGTGGATGTCCCGTGACCCCCCCATGCTCCTTGTTTTTAAATGAACTCAAAATTTACTGCACCTACCCCTAGGATGAATGTACCGTTAATAAATGTGTGCCTACGATTCAAAATTCCAGACTACATCTTTAAATAGCTCGGATCACAGTTTGAAAGAGGATCAGTACACAGGGTCTGTTTTCTCCACCTCTCTCCACCTATGACAAATTTCTCGAGCAACTTTTGAAATCTTGGAAAGTTCTTCTCAAAATGTCTCTGCTTTATATAGTATTTACACAAATTGACAGACGTCCTTGACCCTCTTGCTTCTTTTAGTTGAAGCCCCCAAATGTATTCTTCTTCCATTTGGGCCTAGGTTATTTTCTTCATGCAAATGGTTTAACAGTTCAAAGTTCATTCACATCCCTATTTAAGTCAGAGCCAATCTCCTCGATAACACTTAGCAACAGTTCAGCTCTCAGTGCTGCAATCTCTTGAGGAGACCGTGGTGCTGCAAAGCATGGGAATTCAATTTACTCCAGAATCAGAGTCCAAAAGCCACTCAGCCTTGGTAGAAATGGAACCATCAACAACAGAGGTGCATTTGCTTCAATACCAGGAACTCTCAGCAAGATCTCGACAACCAGTATCGAAAACTCGGACCTCGCTCTCCCCGCATTTGTAACCAGATATGTTCACTCCGGAAAGGAATATCTATGGCATGGAACTTAAGCTCTCCTGGACCTTCTCACACCTTTTGTGTTCTGCTCAGTTTCACTCAGATCAGACTTTGAAGATTCATCTAAGGGTGCAAGTTCTCTTTCAGATGCAAGCCTCAGATTTCTCCTCCTCAGTCTCACAGGCCACATTTCACCTGCAGCTGCTTCCTTCCTTAACTGCATATGACCAGTAGCATACCAGTCTATTCCACTGACTCAGAGTCTCTGTCACTCCCCACATTACCATCTCCCTCAGAGTTTATGCCAAGGTCTTGTGTAGCTTGACCCCCTCAGATTGACTTGGTGTGTGTCACAACTCGCTCCCTTCACGCTCATGTCCACCATCAGGGGACTGTATTGTGGGGCTCTCCAGTGTTCTAATAGATTTCAGACCCTCCCCTTCATGCATATACTGACTTCCAGTCATCTGGATCCTACTTGCAAATTGCCATTTATTAACAATCCATGCTGGATTTTGAGAAAGCCAGCCTGCTCTTGCTTGGAGCCACTCTGCTCATGTTTGACACCCTGTTACCTAGAATTCCCTGCTCACTGCTTCGTCTCCATCCCTGCAGGCCAAGGATGGGTGGAAGAATTCGGCTCCTCTGTGGCTGTCTCATGCTAGCCTGCTCACACCAGATGAATATGTGATTACTGTGAGCTCTTTTAAACCCCAGCTCCCTTCAGTCCCGGGTTGGTCACTGTAGCTGTGTACCGGAGAGACTGACCCTTGTTTCCTGAGCTTCTGTTATCATTGTTTGCAGAATTCCTAAGCTATATCTATTCTTTACTCCATTTTCTGAGCTGCAACAATTTCTTGTTCCTGATTTGCACTGCTTGTAGTGCTCTATTGATTCCATATTTCCTGAGCTGTAGCTATTCCCTGTTTACAGAACTAGCACTGCCTACAAGTGCTACTTAAATTCCAGAGTAATAGCTAATCATCATTCCTGAATTAGCACTGCTAACAGTGCTTCCTTGATTACCTGATTCCAGAGCGATTGTTATTCCTTGTTCCTGAACTAGCACTTCCTTCAGTGCTATCTTTTTTCCTTGATTTCTGATCCAGCACTACTCTAGTGCTCCCTTGAGTCTCCCTCCTTCTGTATTTGCTTTTTCCCAGACCCTGCCTTTCTTCCCATTACCTGCGTTTCAGTTCCTAGTTTGCTGTCTTTCTATTCCTGCTGGCTTGCTTTTATTACCTTGTATTTTTGTTACTTGTTTTCTGCCAAGTCAATTTGCTTGATTTTAGTTCTACCCCCTTGCAGTTACTGCCATGCATGTTTGATTACCAGGAGCCATGGGCAGAGCTGACTAGTTAGGTGGTGTTTCTTGTTCACTGTGAGTATTATCTTTGAGCTAAATGTATAATGTCATCATAGGTATCAGCTCCACAGGCCCTGCTTTGCATGTATATCCTATATATGGGTATTTGTGGTCAGAATCTGTAACAGTAATTGTGGGTGAGGAACCTACTGAGCTTCAGTCTTACCATGTGGATCTCCTGAGTGATTTACCCCAAATTCCCTTTATTATTAATGTTGTTGTATATATATATGTCTTGCAAGTCCATTCAGGGTGTAGTAATTCTGAATGCTATATCACCTCATGAGCGCCTGCCTTTTTTTAGTCTTAGCCATCTTGTTCCTTTGTGCAGGCTTCCCTTTTGTATCCCTTTTCTGCTCTGACTTCCTGTGTGATCCTGAGCAGCACTGTACTCCTCTTTCTGCTTACATTTTCTACTGAGTCACCAGTGCTTGCCCAAGTCCCTGACTGTGTCCAAGACAGTCCTGGACAGTTCTGACAGTGTGTCTAGCCTCTTCAGGTTGGTTTGCCCTCTCCTGTGATCCCTTGGTCACAGCTGGAAATACTTCTGGGAGAGGAGCTGTTTTGTCAGAGGGTGTGAGAAGCATGAACCCAATTGGGCACTCCGCCTTAGTATGGCACACACCAACAAAAGTGAAGACAATTTTTCTCATATGCTTTTTGATGAGTACCCAGTCTCCCTGGTTCAGGTTGTGGCAGAGGTCCTTTGAGGTCTCTGCAGTCTCTGCTTCAACCTGATTATTAGACACAGAACGAACCACATCAGTCAATCCAAGGGCCTAATCATATGTGATGTTCCCTAACGCGGTAGCAGGCACAGCAGGCAAACGCATTACTCTTCATATGAGTATCTCATGTTGACAACCCAGTTCTCCTGTCTGCGATTCTGCGCAAACTCAATAGCACCAAAGGCAGTGCATCATGACATTTTAATTAGGGGTCAGCAGAGTTCGAGGAGTTCTGCTAAGGGGAATTCTGCGAAGTCAGAAAAAACTCAGTTGCAGTATTTGGAGTTCTGCTTGCAGGAAGAGGTTGCCAGTGCACCTATTTGCATTGTATTGGCAACACAGTGTAAAACCGCCCACTCCAAAATCAGGCTTGAATGGCACTACTGGGTTCTAAAATGTGTTCTCGCGTTCTAATCATGAGCAAACAGTAGCACGCGGTCCGCAGGTGGCGGCCATTGTGTTTTTCTGCTCTCTGTTATGGTGCTGGGCCTAAATTTTATTTGTCCTTAATCTTTCTAATTCACCTCCTTTATTACTTTTGTACCCCACATTTTTATTTTTTACAATAGTGTGTTTCTTTGTGTTTTTGTATTTTACATTTTTGGCGAATTTGTTTGTGTGTGACTTTTTGACTTTAATTCCACTTCTTTCCTTATTTGTTTCTTCTTTACTATCCCTTCCCTTACCTCACCTTCCTATTTCTAGCCCACCCAGCACCATAGCAGAAGAAAGACTTCCTTGTGGGCAGCGCCTCTGCCCAGATGTACAGCCCCGGGTGACCATTGTAGAGGAAGAAGTGGCAGCACTAGTTTTTTTGTGCAGTACCACCTCCCCTCTATGCTGGGAGCAGGCCTAAAAGCAGCTACACCCTGTGAGAGCATCAGCGGTGCCAGAAGACAGTGTGCTGTGTGTACGGTGCACCACCCAGGTGCAGCGCTCCGTCAAGCAACTGTCGCACCGCTGAGTGAGCATTCAGGACTGGGAACAGGACCTGCACGACCTGCTAGGTATTGAGATTCCAGAGCTCATGGGTATTAACTATTTGTTTTGTTTGTGTTCTACAATGCTGACATTTGTTTTACCGAATAGCATGCTGCTCACACTCAGAGGTGAGTTACGTTTAGTCTACTCTGGTATATTATTGTGTGATCCAGTTTCTAGTATCTGCTAGGGAAGTTGCTCACCGCTACTTAATCATACTCATCAGGTGCTCGCTTTGGCTGAATAATTGAAAAGCCATTGCAGACTGTTCTCCTGCCACTATAGTGATCAGTGAGAAGCACGTTGTCTCTGTGACTTTGTTTAGGTAGCTCGTACAATTCCAGGTTTTATTTGAATTCTCAGTGATGTATTTGCTGCAAAAAAGGGAGACAGAGTTGGTTCTTCAAGGGTGTTAAGAAATGGTTGTATTATAGAAGTAAAGATCATTCACTGCAATATATTAGTTCCAAATGTAGTTTTTACGAATATAAATTTAACGACAGTCAATAGACTCGAGTCGAAACTAGTAGTACCATAGGGGATCTGTTTTAGCAAAGTATGTGACTGTGCTTGCTTTTTATAAAACATTTTGTGGAGATTATTATTAACTGAACCACTAATCGATGTTTTCTTATCTTCTTAATTTCTTTCATCAGCACCCAAAGGCAAGAAGAGGGACATTTCTGGGAGCCCGGGAGAATCTGGTCAGCCGGCGCTGACCATCAGCGCTGCTGCCAAGGGCTCTACTGATCCCAGTAATTCCTTTTATGATTGTTGTGGATATCTTAGGGTAGAATCTTGGGGTATTGGAATGTTGGTGCTGTCTATCATGAAGATTCAGATAGCAGACCCAAGTAAGCTAGTATTATCAATAAAATATACCATGTATGTTTGTTGAGAAGGCTTTCATTTTCCTGCTCATGCCTTGCTCTAACACAGTTGAATTCATGAGAAACTGGCCATGGTCATCATCATAGACTCGCCTTTCCCTCAATGTAGTGTGCTGCTGTCTCAGTCATTTGCAGTTACAGTATACCAGCAGTTTCCCATGATAGTGCAGCAAGGCTCGAAAAAAGTATGAGGTTCCACTCCCTTACCGTTTGCCAACCAACACCACATGGCTTTTGTTGACCATTATTCCACTCCTGGCTATTCTAACTTTGTGAACCAACCAATCAAATGCCATGGTGATGTTTGGAAGATACTGGTGTGCTAACTGAGCTGTAGTGCTGCATTGCAGTTGTATTTGGGGTTGCATATCTAGCATCTAAACTATGTGTAAGGTTGTATTCTAGCCACAGAGAACATCAGGGATGTTGGCTCCATTGCTGCCGCAGGAGGAGATGGGTCAATTGGAGAGGGAGAATCTGCAGCAGAGACGGGCACTGGTAAGTCACATCATTTCTTGCAATTACTATGCTCACTACCTATTGCCATGGCGTTGCTCGTTGTCACCATCAACATCATATTACTTTGAAGTAAACCCCCATCTTTACGAGACACAGCGGTGGTTGAATCATTATGGCCTCTTCTATCTGCAACTCAGCAACATTTCACATAATGACTTTAGGGAGACATGAACGAACAGAAGGTTAAAAGAAAGGAAATGGTAAATGAGTTAAAGAGAGGGTGGGTGAAAGGGTACTTGGGTGGGAAAAGGCCTGGATGGGCGAAAGTATGGTTTGAAGAAGGGGTTGCTATTGATGGGTGGATGATGGTTTAGAAATTTTGGTGAAAGATTGAATGGAAGAAGATAAATCATGGTGGCTATGGGTATATTAGCATGAAAGGATGAATGGATATTTGGATTGTTTGGATGAATAAGCAAGGCAGCTCTTCTCATGAGGAGCATTCTGCTCATCTACTTTGCTTACTTGGTTTATGTAGGGTTATCAATATTGTTCAAAGCCATGGTTTTAAGTGGGGGTCTTTTTTTATTCTTTCTTCTACTCCCTTGGCTCGCTATATTTGGTAAGTGAGCCAGATCTATCCTACCTATCATTCATCATCCCTCCTCCCTGCACATGGCATTTTTGGCAACTATGACCGAAGTGCAGTATGGGTCAATCAATTTGTGACTGCAATATTGGTTATGTAATGTGTGTTTGCCTCAGTTAATGTGGCATTTACAATGTTTTCAGTGCATTTACATGGTGTGATGTCCCTTTGCCCACTCAGCCACCTCTTAGTATTTCACTCCTTTATGTTTTCCTAAGTTATTGCGTCCAAGCCTACCCAATTCGAAAATCCACTTTTTGGCATGTGCCATATTCTATTTGATACCCATGTGAAGTGATTCCAGAATATATTTGATGGCTTCCCATAACAGATTTAATTTAAACTTGTTCCAATTTTTCCCTTTTGAAGTATACTTTAACTGAATAAGCAAAAGATGATGAATTGATGATCTATGTAGTGGCCACTCTATTATATACATAAAAAAACTATACTTTAACCCTAATTCCTATATCCTACCCCTGCAGTAAAGAAAAACAAGTTTCCTTTCCTTGCTTACTGCCCAGCAAATTAATTTGTTGGAAATATGTGGAGAGGGTGAGGTCACAAAGTAAAGTGAAAGAAAGTGAATGATTTCATGTCAGTTTTGGTGTATGGGATACACAGTGATGAATGAGGAAAATAAAATCTATATACTAAGTGTGGGCGGAAAATCCGTTCCGCTCGTGGATTTTATGGATTTTCGGCAAATTCGCAATCTGCGAGATTCGCAAATTTCCCTCAAAATCAGTGAGCGGAACGGATTGGGTCAAAAGTTGAAGCTGACTTTTGTAATTATTTCAGAATGGCGCCGGCAAGCTGCCAGCAAGCTGCCAAAGCCATTCTAAAATAGTTACAAAAGTCAGCTTCAACAGGAAGCACTAATAGATAAAGTAAAGCAGGTGCTCGAGTTGAAGCTGAAATTCAGTTACACAATCATTAATCACCCCAAACTTGGGGTGATTAATGATTGTGTAACTTAATTTGACCTTCAACTCGAGCACCTGCTTTACTTTATCTATTAGTGCTTCCTGTGGAAGCTGACTTTTTAGCTATTTTAGAATGGCGCTGGCAGCTTGCCGGCGCCATTCTAAATGGGGCTGAGGGCAGAAGGGCACAAAGTGGGACAGAGGGCAGAAGGGGACAAAAAACGAGTGGGGCAGAGGGCAGAAGGGCAGAGAAATTAGTGGGGCAGAGGGCAGAAGGGGAAAAAACGAGTGGGGCAGAGAGCAAAAGGGCACAAACACGAGTGGGGCAGAGGGCAGAAAGGCACAAAAACGAATGGTACAGAGGGCAGAAGGGCAGAAGGGCATAAAAAACGAGAGGGTGGCAGTGATGAACCAGAGGACGCATCACGGTCTCGCCCCAAAAAAAACCCGCGAACATGCCAAAAACGCCCCACGAAAACGCAAAGCGCCCCACGAACACGCAAAAATAAAAAAATCCGCAAATTCGCACGAATTCACGAATTTTGCGGATTGCAAATTCGCAAATCTGCAAATTTGCGAATCGCAAATTCGCAAAATTCGCCAACCCTTACTATATACCCCGTTCCTTTACTTGCAGTGCAGTACATTAGATTAATCTTCAAAATCTATTTACTACAGACAGTATACTATATTAATATCTGCATTTGTGTGACATAGTCTCTTATGATTTATCTGCCTCTTTGGAGACATGGTAGAAAAAGAAATGCATTTAGCGAAGAGCAGGGCCATTGGAATGAATAATAGACAATTGTCACCTACAGCTGCTGACAGTAGCAAGCTAGTTGAGGCGATGGCTAGCAATGAGCATGGCTTCATTATTTTAGCACTACATACAACTTGTACTCTATATAGTGCATAATGCCATACTCATTAATAAGAAATAATTGTTTTTTCAATGAAAAGTGTCTGACTCTGTTTATAGTTACTTGAAAAGCCTCCAGAAGTAAAAAAAAAACATACGCATTGTTATTGTAATCCTCTTATGTTATTCCCTGCCTGTTAATACTTTTCTGCCTCACAGTCAGTACATTTTAATGTTTGGTATGTGTGGGAAAAACATCAAATTGACCATGTGATTCTTCTAATAATCACATCTAATACATTCCAATGGCCATATGGGACCAGCAATGTACTGCTAGTGTCCCACCCAATAATTTAAAACAAATATTTGCACAGAGCATTATTTACAATTTGTCTTTTTAGTTGTTCTCAATACAGCTGCTCCTGCTGACCACTCAACAGGCAGGAGATAGTGGCTCATTTGTGGCAGCAGAGGGTGGAGCATATCCAGCTTGAATACAGGCAGCTGGTGGTCCTGGAAGAGGGATAAGAGGAGAAAAATTAACAGCAGGACCCCAGTGCAGTCAGTCCCGCTCAGTCTCAACCCTCCCCATTGCTAGTGCCGCCACCAGCCAACTGCTGGCAACTCCCACCAGACTGACAACATGCCATTGCTGTGTCACATCCTGCAGTGGCTGGACACCATCTAGGGCCGGCTCACGATGATGGAACAGAGCCAGGACCAGCTCCTTGGCCCAGTAGAGACTTTTTCTTGGACATTTAGCTTTGGAGCTTTGGTCAGTTTTGTTTGGGAAGAGGGGTGGGCATGCTGTTTTGGTATCTTTGTAAATAAAGAAAGGAATCGCTATTTTATTCAATCTAAATTAATGACTGAAGTGGTTTATTTAACTTTTACTTTGTACTGCTGCCTTAAAGTAGTTTTACACAGCCCGTTTAGGGCTTGTAACTTGAAAGAGATCATAGCACTTAGTTATTCTTCTCTATCTTGACCATGATGGGAAAAGCTGCCACAATGGTGACCTATATTGTGTACAATTATCTAGAAAAAAATACCAATAGCAGTTAGTTACTTTCTTACTAAGTAACACTGCTGAGCACCCCCCGTTCAGATGCCAAAAGATGGCCAGAGAAACAGCATACACACAATTTCTGTTTCTTTTGGCGGTGAATCCATTTTGCGTTCAACTTTCTCTACCTAAGGCTACATTGCAGAGAGGGGGATACCCTCTTCTGGCATCACCGCACTCCCGCTGTGGGGGCAAAGGCCAGCAGCGCATATATCCGGTGCCAGTAGCTGTGAGGAACCACAACTCCCAGCTCACCTTGTTTGTTGCCTGCTGCATCAAGAAGAAGATGCCATCTTTGTTTCTTTGCACCCGATCTTCAACTCATTACCGTCCTTGCGTGCCAGGGACTACTGCATCACCTTTCCTGCAACATTGCCCTGCGTGTCACATCTTAAGGTATATTGACTCAAAGTGTCGCATTTTAAGATCTAAAGAGAACTAAGCTAATTCTACTATTTTAAGTACAGTATTGTGGATTTTTCTCATTTGTGGTCTTGTGTTAAGTCTATATAAAGATTACTGGTTTTTGATATAATCCATCTGTAGTGTTGTCACTGAATTACTGTCTGTGTTCACAAATGCTTTACATACTGCCTCTGAGATAAGCCTGTCTGCTTGTGCCAAGCTACCAAGGAGGTGAGCAGGGGTTATTTTTGGAGTGTACCCCCTTACCCTGACCAGGGGCAAGGGTCCCTATTGTCACAAGTACCTACCTCTGCCAACTAGAGACCCCCAAATCTAACAGCCCTCTACTCCCTAATTATTCCCCCTTTGTTGCTAATGGAAAAGGCTGTACAGACTGATAACACTCCTGACACTATCACGCAACTTATGGCCTCCCATGTGGACTTGACCACTAGCCTAACTAATATTTTCAATCCCCTGATGCACTTCAATGGCAAAAGCTCCCCTAAATCTACCTGATTCAATAACTCCTGCCGCATGGCAAAGAGTGCCCTCATTGATGCCATAAAAACCAAAGACAGATCTCTGATAAAAACTAGGAGGGTCCTATACAGTAATAGCTTAAAATTTGCCAAAGAAGAGTGGGAGTCTGAAAGATGGGACGCGATTAAACAGGCCCTCACCAACAGAGATATGAGGGAGTTTTGGACCTTGGTTCGAACAGCTAGTTCCTCAAGGAGTTTGCCTATTGAGCCAAACATTGTTGCCCGAAGCTTGGAAACGTAATTTTCAATCATTTTTCTCCACTCAGGGCCTTATGGAGCCCACAGAGGGAACCCTGCCAATTGTTGTAAAAAAAAACTTGAAGATGATGTAGGGTTCACTTTGACTTAGGTGCTTAGTGCTATTGAGAAGCTACCCCCTGGAAAGGCCCCAGGAATGAACAAGATTCCCGAGGGCCTATTTCGAGAAGAGCCCAATGTCTGGGCCCATATCTTTGTGTAATATTTAATGGCTTATTAAACGGCATGAAAATCCCGAATACCTGGCTAGGGGCCGAAATCTTTCCAGTATACAAAAAGGCCTCTCCTGTCCACAAATTATAGGCCATTAAGCCTGATTTCCGTAACCCAGAAGCAGTTTGCCAGGATTATTCTAGAGAGCCTTCAGTCCTGGATGGACGAGCGCGAGATCCTGAGTGTGTATCAGGCAGGCTTCCGAAAAAACATCTCTACTATTGACCAAATCTTCAGGCTCTAAATATTATATTGGAAGAGGGTAGAGGGTGGGAGCCTCTATTTGATCTTTGTTGACCTTAAATCAGCCTTTGATTTGGTTCCTCATCATAAAATTTGGGTAGTTTTGGAGCAACTGGGCATTCCGCCCTATTTGTTCTCCCTGATCAAGCGACTGCATACTGAAAACTTTGCCCAGGTGAGATACGGGAAACAAAGGGAATTGACTCCACACTTCCCAGTGAATACGGGTGAAAGGCAGGGGTGTGTTCTGGCCCCCGCACTGTTCTGTCTTTATATTAATGCTCTGGTGGACCAACTAAACAAAGTGGCCAACATTGATGCCCCAGAGCTTGCCCGTGACAAGGTGCCTGCAATGATGTTTGTGGATGACACATTGTTACTGTCTAAAGCACCCATGGGCATCCAAGGGACCCTTGACACCTTTTTCCTATTCTGCAAAAACAGGGGCCTAGAGATTAATACATTAAAAACCAAGTACATGGTATTTAATCCTTGTAAATCTTCTCGGTCTAACCCTAAATGGTACCCAGTTGGAGAGGGTGTCAGTCTTTGACTACCTGGGTGTTACGCTGACTGAATGCTTCGGGTGGGGTCCGCAACAAGAAAAGGCAGGCTTGAGACTAGCACACATGGCCGTGGGCCTAGGAAAATAATATAGGAACACAACATCTAGACACCCGAGCTCTTTGACTGAGATTTACAAAGTTCAAATTAGGAGTGCTATTATGTATGGGGCAGAACTTTGGGGACACCCTCCCGTAGGTGCATTGGTCAAATCTGAGAATAAGCTTATGAGACAGCTCTTGGACCTGCCGCCAAGCACTCCTCTTATCCCCCTACACATGGACCTTGGGCTTAGACCCATAAACGAGGAGATTGGGCTGCGACCTGTGACTTTTTGGCGCCAACTACTGCCGACTCCTGAATTGGCAGCTTATCAGTTGGAGGTGAAGGAGATCTTGGGGCTCCCAGTGGCGGGATAAATAGCCTGGTTTGCACATATAAAAGACCTGTGCTCAAGATTAGACCGACCAAACCTATGGACCCACCCCAAGGAAGTTTGTCTGACTAATTCACGCCTCGAGCTAGTCAAATCTTACAGACTTTTTAGACTGGCTGAACTCCACAGGAGCATAAATTCAGGCTCACTAACCTCTGACTTCCTCAATTTTAAAGATCAGTATTTATTTGAAGCTTTCCTTGATGACGTCCATCCGCTCATGGCAGCGAAACTCTATGCCCAGTTTAGGTGGGGTTGCCTGCAGTCCATGCATTTACAAACAAATAGCCAAAAGCCCCCCCCTGTTGGTTGTCCTGCATGTGATTGTCAGGAAGAGACTCTCACTCACATCTTCTTCTTCTGTCCAGGTTATAAAGACTCCTACCAATATGTAGGTAGATTTGGGAGGCGCCCAGAGTTATGAGAACTGAAACACATTCCCCAATTGTTTTTGCAGTGTCCCATTTCCTTTCTTCTATGTGGCTCAGGCGTTGCAAGTTTTTAAACTCCCCGGTACATGTGAAATATATCCCTTCCATTTTCCATTTCTTTGACTTCATCAAATCATGCATATAATGTTTTGAATGATTTTTAAATGTTAATTTTTTTTAATCTGCCATGAAATCTGTACAATCAATTGTAAATGGCTATATTCTGTATCGTTTGACATTCATTGATGTATGTATTTTACCTTTTTCTTTTATGGCCTACAATGATCTAAATAAAGCTTGGAAATGGAAATGGACTAAGTTACATTTCATCCATACTAGTTGTCTTACCTGAATATAGATGCATCAATAACAGGGAAAGCATCATAACTTCAGAAGTGAGGTCCCACTTCCAGTTTCACCCAAGTGAGCTCCAACTATAGGATTAATCTGAATGAGTGATTAATTATCCATCACAGGCAACTAAATGGAAGGAGAAAGACAAATTTTGTGGGTTATATATTTATCAAAGGTTTACAAAGAATAGTCACCACCTGAGAGCTACGCGTGACAACACAATGAGAATGTTTGATTGTGCTAAAATAGAAGAAACAGCACTACAGTTAAGTTTTGACTAATGTGGAGTTAGTAGTATTATTTGTGGAATCCTTTTGTTATAAAAAATGGACTCAGAGTCTGCAGTGGACAAGCTTAGGTTAGGCATTTACAGTTATGCAACACAAGGCCTGAAGAGTGATGCTGACAACTGATGTTCTTCAGTCTATATCTATCATATGGATAATTTTTTATGCACAGGTTAGTAATGGATGGTGTGGGCTACTGCTTAGAAGATTCAACAGTAAGTTGGTATTGATTTCACCACATCCACCCCACCATGTATGTGATCCATTGACGGTATAATTTTAGCTGTACCTCGATAAATCACAGATCGGGGGAAGAAGGTTAGGGGTTTGATTAATGGATGAGTAAGGGGATTTGGGGAAAGGTTTGACAAAGAAAAACACTGCAACACACGGACAACATTCTTCTGGACAACAAGAAGCAGTACATCATTTGCTATCAATCTGTTGTTAGTAGGAAACAAAGGAATGAGTATGCCAGAGTACAGATAAACGCATTGCAAACATTCCTTCTGGCCCTGAGACCCAAGTTATCGGATATCTAAATGTTCCAACCAACTGCTCTTAATATGATTGTTAAAACAAAAATGATACTGTATAGCAAAATTAAGTGGTGCAGCTGTATTCTCCTCGGGAATGTCTCCACATTGGTGCCTGTCTGCAGTAGTTCGGTAGGTAAGCAGGAGTGTTGTTGAGCTCAGCTAGCTTTTGCCTTTTATTCATGCAGAAGATGGGCTGCAGATTGTAAAAGGGAAACTGTGTTTTAGAGTCAATGAGAAGGGCAGAAGGAAGGTAAGCTTCATGAGGAGTTTATCAAGGAAGAGCAAAAAAAACAAGAGAGTACTCACAGTTTCACTTTTGACACAAATCCAACACACACACATACAGAGCAGCATTTCACATATGCACCTCTCTCTATTCCACATAGCCAAGTGCTAGGCCTCAGAACCTTGGTTTACTTGTGAACAGAAGTTGGTACTCAATAACTTCTTGCTTGTAGCTGTTGAAGAGGTAGTCCTGCAGCTCCTGCAATGAGTTCTTCCATGATCCTCCTCCTGACTCTGTGTAAGACTGTCCAGACCACCCATCACCATCATGAATTGAAATGACACAAGCAAGATAGTACACTAGTGTTGAAGAAAAGAAACAGATTTTCAGAACTTTGCATAGGTTTTTGTTTGTTAACCAAAGTGACTGCTCTGGTCTCTGAACCAGAAAAAGGGAGAACACCCTGCAATTAAATATGGTTAAGCGTGAAAGGGCTGATCACCTACAGTGAACAATTTTATATTCTTCTCAAGGCTGGTTGTCATTTTTATTAGCTGCATCATGTTCTATATTTCTGATGGATACTTAACTGCATATTCCTCACTTTAGAAAATCCCTCAGGTGACAGACTGGATCCATAGATTTTTCATAGCTGTGTCCTGCAATCTGCTAGGGGGCATCGTTCAGCTCAATGTTTGCTCCATACAACTCTGGAAGTGACACAGCTGCATTTAAGTGCCACACCCTGCACATTAATGTCAGTTCTTTTTATTTCCACGACTCCTGACTTGGACCCTGAGCTACGATCCCAACTTTTTGTGGTTCCTATTATTCCAAACGTTTCTACAGTGTTCTAGGGAGCAATCAATGTCCTCACCTAAAATAACATCATTCAAGCTATGCGCAACTGCAGGAAGCGGATGTTGGTCACAGATCACATGAGGTATGCTTTTTGTGCATGAGCTCAGGACATGACTCGAAGTCATGTGACAAGTGGCCACCCCAAGACGATTCGAGAAAGGAAGGTGAAATTGTATGTCGCAAAACACAAAAATAAGTTGTGGCACTCGTGCAGATCCCGCCTGCGGTCCAACTTGTGGACCTGCACCCAATCATTACACTGTGCTACAACTGCTCCACTTACAGCGCAATTTAATTAGGGAAGTCTAAACACAAATATAAAGGAGCAAAACCGGACCCAACCACAGCCTACCGCTATTGATTCCAAAGAGAAAGCGCAAGCGTATCAAGTGTCAGTTGTTCTCCATAGAAGTCACCTGTCATGGAGACAATCCCTCAGTTGATTGCGACATAACCAGAGTTTCCTGGGCTGATGCTGCAGCAGCGTGAAGCCCTGACGGTGTCCATGATGCAAATTTTCTGTGCGGTACCAGTTTCCTCTGGCAATCCTTCAGGCCCGTTAAACCACGGGGACCTCCACATAGGTTACTACTGGCGGGTCCCTCTCCACCGCAATCTGTCTCCTTGGGACCTGTTACCAGGTCTGTATTGACTGTGGTACAGACTACTTCTCCAGTCCCATAATCCAAACCACTTCCTGCCACCCTAACACTGGTGCCGCTGGCCTCGATGATGATCCGGTGCCGATACCCATGTCTGAACCCGCACAGACATCAGTCTGAGCTAGACCAATTTCACTCTAGGAGATACAAAGGTGCAACCAGTTGTTGCACCTTGACTAATCTTATATTGTGTAGTAACTATCAACAGAGGCTCCAATAACTTTGTGGCTCTTTCTATTCTCTTGTACCAGAGCGGGATTCACTCCCAGGCTATTAATGATGATGGTGGTGGTGGGGAGGAGGCCTTACTTCCCCCTCAATACACTAATTCTGTCTTATAGGCTTGACACCTCCTCTGATGCAGTTTGACTTGCCACATGGGCCACAAATTGTAGCAACCCACCGTCAAAAGCCACTAGAACATACAATAGGCACCGGTCCAGGGAGCATTGGGGGTGTGCACTGTGTTCGAGCATTGAGTTGTGCAGTTGCTCGGGCATCGGAGGCGGGGTCGGGTGCGGGCTTTCTTCATCGATTTTGTCCAGTTCTTTTGTTGTGTTGTATTGCTCCATTCGATGAGAAAATCCACTTTACAGATGTTCAAAATATTCACAATATATTCACAAGATACAATTTCCACTGTTAAAGCCTACGCGTTTCGTCCCATCCGGGACGTCATCAGGCCTTATTACTCTAAATCCAAGATGACGCAATATGTCGCCAACATATCTATGTTCAAAAGACTCCTCTTCAATACCTATTTAGTCCAGTGAGCATTCAGTTTTCAATTTACTCAGAGTGGAATGGTACAGCACAGTGGAGGAACTGGATGGATTTGGTGGGGAGAGCCTGCATTCGACTTTGTTGCGGATGCTTGGGTGGTTGCGTGGTTTGATGCTCGAGTGCAGTGTGTACTCTTGATGCTCCTTGTATTGGTGTTTATTTATGCTATGATGACTAGCTGGTTAAAGCCATGTTCTTTTCTGCCTGTTAAAAGGCCAAACGTCATAGGCCAGCGCCTGGTGACCTGGATTTTCCTCGCCGAGCACCCAAGTCCTGAGAGCCTTATTGTGCACGCCTCGACCAGTAAGGTAAATCCTATCTGCTTTCCACCCACTCCTGTGGAGATTGAATACAAAAGGATTTGATACCCTTGGCAAATGTATGTTTTCTTCCACGTGTCTTAGCTGCGGTCTGAAAACTCAGTCTGTCTGTTGGGCCGACAAAAAAATGCCTTTTGGGACATGGTCCGCGTGATCTTGCCAGCGGTCCTGGGGTACCTTAGGCCTCATTGGTTGGATCATACACAATGGGTGGATTGCGGCCAAGTGTGTAATCCAAAAAAGTATTTTGGATGTATCTTTGACTCGTCTACCGGTTTGTGTCCACGTTGCCCTTCCCCTCCTCTTTCCAAGCTGTGTCTCTCACCCTCCCCTCCTCTTTCCCTCCTTCATTCTCTGCCTACTTCCACTGCTCCTACCCCCATCCCCTGAATCTCTCCAATTACCTGCTTTTTCCCTTACATATATGTGCTTATTCTTTATCTCAACCTTACAAGTAACTATGTTGCCATGCTCTAATACCTGTGAATCCTTTGTAACAATGTAAACTGCTACTATGATCCGATACTCATGTAAAGCGCTCTGATACCTCCGGGTCTAGCCAGCGCTATATAAAACCTTTAAAATAAATAAATAAATGAAATAAATAAATAAAATAAACAGTACACCCTCCCTCTGTGTCAGCCTCCACATCAATCATCACTCACAGTCACTTCATATTATGATCACTTATTGGTGCAATGGTTACCTGTTTCACTCCAAGCACTGTGGTAGGGACACCCTCGCCCCTTAATGCATGCAACGGATTGAATTTTGGAAGTCTTTTAAATAAAACAATTGTCTGGGGCAACCATCCTAGATGATGGAAAAAACAGCAGGAGCATAGGAGCGGACCATACAGGTTAATTCAATTTTGCTTAGTGAGTTTGTGAAGGCAATCACCTCCATGGAAGATTTGATTGCCCATCCCTCATGCCCCAAACATTGCAAATCAGTAATCTCAGGCAAGTTCCCACATTACAGTTCATCACCTTCCCTCACTGTCTGCCACTACGTGAATCATCAATCAATTGTTGAAGTTATTGGTTTCTATTTTTAATTATTTTTTTTTATTTTGATCAGCCATTTCAAATAAATCATTACACAATACACATAATTTGAAAACAAATACATGCCATATGATCAAACACCGAATATATATATACATGTTTTTTCCCTTTTCGCCCTCCCCACCCCCCATACCCCCCAACCAAGCCGCTTCCCGGAACCAAAGGAGAACGCATTTCAAGAAAAAATTAGGTAAGATTAAATTAAATTAAGTTTATTTATGCCCAGAACTATCCCTTAACTAATATCTTTAGTCTAACCCATTCTGGTTGTTACCAGTTCTTCCTAACCTAAAGGACCGCTTAACCTAGCCGCCAGCTTATCAGCTTAAAAAAGATTCATTAAACCATGAACTAATTGGAGCCCAAATATCAGCCCCATTTTTTTCTAGCTCTTAAGACCCTTTGTTTGTATATTTCTTTCTCCCAGCCTAAACACCGCCATCATAATATAAAGCAGCATCTTTTTGGGTATTGGCAGGCCCTGGTTGCTTACGCCCAAAAGTATAACTTGTGGTAACAACTCAATAACACTATCCATTATTTGTTTAACATAATAGCCCAGTTTTCCAATTAGTCTAGTTAAACAGGGGCATGTTGCAAATATATGTACACTATCGGCGGCCAGCTCTCCACAACGGGAGCAATAAATTCCTGAGGTATCTCCCTACCTAAAAATCCACGCCGGAGTAATATACAAGTTTAGCCACGTTTTATAACATTGAACCTGAATATTAGCTGAGATAGCTGCAGCAGAGCTTAACATTAAAGAGTCCTTGCATATCCCCGGGTCAGCTTGGAACTTCTCTTGCCACCGGTCCTTGTGCTTGGCGAGATCATCCTCCATTATATCATTAAGTGGTGTATAGAGCTTAGAAATTGATGCCCCTTGTATTCCTAAGACTGCCTCCATTAGTGGAATTTTATGACCCTGGATCATCTTTTTAAAAAGGAAGTCACTAATTTGTAAATATTTTAAAAAGTGATTATTCCCGACACCAAATGTTTCCTTAATTAAAGCAAACAATAGAATTGTATTATCCCTTATTAAGTCCTCAATGTGTCTTATCCCTTTCTCCTTCCAAGATTCCATATAGCCATCATGAAAAATTTCTGGTAAAAGTTAGTTGTTTTGTAAAGGCGTATACCTTTGTATCCTATTTAATTTCATTTTTTTCCTAATTGAGGTCCATATTTTAAAAGCACCCAACAAAACCTTTAATTTTACTCTTTTGAAGTAGGTGAAATCGATGTGCTGCACCAGACACCCGTGGCCTCTTCCCCAAGCATTAATATGTATATGGAGGGGTAGGATCCATCTTGGTTATTAGAATATCCTTTACCCAATAGCCCAAGCATCTGATGGAAATTTGCAGCCCGAAGTTATCGGTTCCAAATCAAGCACAAGTAGTTTAGGTAGTAAATATTCAATCATCTTTGATGCATGCAACATATTAGAATTTGGTATTGGCACGCTGTCTTGTAGATATTAAATGGTTTTATGTGGGAGGCCTTTGAGTATTAAGTGATGTAAAAAGAGATAAGCATCAGGAATGTGAGGGGGCAGGCATTGGGCCCAATGTCATGAAGGAATTATGAAGGCTTCTTCAAAGATGGGTCCAAATGCAATCCAGCAATATATCTGTGACTAATAAAAAGGGGGGCAGCATACATCTTACCCAAAAATAATAATGTTCAACGAGAATGTTTTTTTAGATTGTTCTATGGGGACACTGACATACTTAGTCTGGGAGTAGAGTTTGTCCTCAAACTCAGGTGGTTCACCCAGAAGTTGGTCTGCTAACATGTTTGATTCAATTTTGGACCAATCACTCCCCTCCTCTTCCTCCTCCTATGCTGCTGTTGGAGAATGGAGTAATTGTGAGATATAAAATGTTGGTTCATTTTGATCATAGTAAATCTTTCCACATTTTGAGGTGAGAGACTGATCTTTTTCACTGTGACAACCACACCAGCTGCACTGAACACACATTCAGCAGGCACACTCATGACAGGACAAGCCAGGAACTTTACTGCCAGCCTACTGAGCTCTAGCCATTAGCACATCTTTCCATTCTAATACATAAATGGATTTAGATCCACATAGACCGTTTTTAGATCACCCAGATACTTCTGTAACATCTTGTGTATGGTCACTGGTGCTGCCACTTGCTCAACCTGTTTTTCCATCACCTCTGCAATGGACTTGAGCCCTGCCATTTAAAGCTAATACAATGCAGAGGTTGGGCCTGGTCCTTCTGTTGCTGTTATTGCCAGTGTTCTGGTTGATAATCATGTTGGCTGCTGTGAGATAAGACTGCCCTCTCTGGAAGATGAAGGCGGCAAACCAGAACTGTGGAGTGGGACTCGAAGTTCCAGTCATTTTTCTTCCAAGTCTCCACCTTGCCCTACAATCCACCTTTTGTATTTTAAAACATCCCCTTCAGAAAATGGAAGGGGGCCGAAGTTTTTGTACCATGTACTAAATAATATGGCACAGATGTACTTTTTGGGCTCAATGGAGTCATGTTTCAGCCTTATATTATGAGCCAAGTGAAGGACTAAGGTATAAACCAAGTCATGTGCTTCTGTGTTTTCATTCATACCTGTGGGGGCGAACCTTTCAGATACCTTCTTTACAGGTCTTGTAGGAGAGCAACAAAAGGATAGCGTATCCCAATGTACTGTCCTCCTTGCTAACTTTGGTGTGAAAACCTCAACAGGGAATAGCTTCTGTGTTAGGCATTTGACTAGGCCCCATTTGTCCACATCCATGGTCATAGCTTTCCCAACTGCAACCCCCCTTTTTAAAATGACATAGTCATTGATCTATTTGTACTGCTCAAACAGGCATTGCAGCATGTAAAAGGTGAAGTTCCAACATGTTGACAAATCCTCTAACAAGGCTTTAACTGGTACTCCATTATTACGCTGAATAGCCCGCAGCTGCTTTTGGGTTGCTAAAAGAGTGGCTGAAATTAGTGCAAATTCTTCTGCAGGTGGTCAGTAATTTGCTATATTTTTTTTTTTAGGACGTCTTGCACCACCAGGTTGATGCAAGGGGCCAAAACCAGGACCCTGAAATAGCCTTCATCAGACATGGCCTTACCTATGTTACGGCCATTGCCAGTGCAACAAATCCAATTCTGGGACTTCTGGGTCACAGCCATTCATACACATTGCTGTTAAATTCCTCGAAGATGTTTACAGCTGTATGGAGTTCTCCATCATGAACATAGCCACTGTTGCATGACGCTGAATGTTCCTAAAACGTTTGTGCAGGCCAAGAGCTGAAGATATCTTTTGCTTTACCCCTGCAAAATAAATCCAGTATGCAGTGATGCACATGTAATCAATCGCCTGACAACTGGCATCTATGTCGTCAGGTGGATGGTTTGAACAACACTTTGTTGCAAAGCTTGTCCAACTAACTGCAGTACATCATGATGCAGAGCTGGAACAGCCACTCTGGCAATATAGGTCCTTCTTAGTACCTTCCATTTTGGGCATAAGACTGCCACAAATTCTAAGAATTCCACTGCTTCCACAAAAGAAAATGGGAGGAGATCCAGAGCTGACAATTTTTGCGAGCTTTTATTGAACAAACCTGTGGTTGGGTGGTTTTGCTCATACGGGCCCTCCTGCCTAAATATGCCTGTAATAGTAGCCTCAATTTTTTTCTTTTCTTGAGGCACCATCATGAATTGAAATGACCCAAGCAAGATAGTACACTAGTGTTGAAGAAAAGAAACAGATTTTCAGAACGTTGCATAGGTTTTTGTTTGTTAACCAAAGTGACTGCTCTGGTCTCTGAACCTGAAAAAGGGAGAACACCCTGCAACTAAATATGGTTAAGCGTGAAAGGGCTGATCACCTACAGTGAACAATTTTATATTCTTCTCAAGGCTGGTTGTCATTTTTATTAGCTGCATCATGTTCTATATTTCTGATGGATACTTAAATTCATATTCCTCACTTTAGAAAATCCCTTAGGTGACAGACTGGATCCATAGATTTTTCATAGCCGTGTCCTGCAAGCTGCTAGGGGGCATCGTTCAGCTCAATGTTTGCTCCATACAACTCTGGAAGTGACACAGCTACATGCAAGTGCCACACCCTGCACATTGATGTCAGTTCTTTTTATTTCCACAACTCCTGACTTGGACCCTGAGCTACAATCCCAACTTTTTGTGGTTCCTATTATTCCAAACGTTTCTACAGTGTTCTAGGGAGCCATCAATGTCCTCACCTAAAATAACATCATTCAAGCTATGCACAACTGCAGGAAGCGGATGTTGGTCACAGATCACATGAGGTATGCTTTTTGTGCATGGGCTCAGGACATGACTCGAAGTCATGTGACAAGTGGCCACCCCAAGACGATTCGAGAAAGGAAGGTGAAGTTGTATGTCGCAAAACACAGAAATAAGTTGTGGCACTCGTGCAGATCCCGCCTGCGGTCCAACTTGTGGACCTGCACCCAATCATTACACTGTGCTACAACTGCTCCACTTACAGCGCAATTTAATTAGGGAAGTCTAAACACAAATATAAAGGAGCAAAACCGGACCCAACCACAGCCTACCGCTATTGATTCCAAAGAGAAAGCGCAAGCGTATCAAAGTGTCAGTTGTTCCCCACAGAAGTCACCTGTCATGGAGCCAATCCCTCAGTTGATTGCGACGTAACCAGAGTTTCCTGGGCTGATGCTGCAGCAACGTGAAGCCCTGACCGTGTCCATGATGCAAATTTTCTGTGCGGTACCAGTTTCCTCTGGCAATCCTTCAGGCCCGTTAAACCACGGGGACCTCCACATAGGTTACTACTGGCGGGTCCCTCTCCACCGCAATCTGTCTCCTTGGGACCTGTTACCAGGTCTGTATTGACTGTGGCACAGACTACTTCTCCAGTCCCATAATCCAAACCACTGCCTGCCACCCTAACACTGGTGCCGCTGGCCCCGATGATGATCCGGTGCCGATACCCATGTCTGAACCCGCACAGGCATCAGTCTGAGCTAGACCAATTTCACTCTAGGAGATACAAAGGTGCAACCAGTTGTTGCACCTTGACTAATCTTATATTGTGTAGTAACTATCAACAGAGGCTTCAATATCTTTGTGGCTCTTACTATTCTCTTGTACCAGAGCGGGATTCACTCCCAGGCTATTAATGATGATGGTGGTGGTGGGGAGGAGGCCTTACTTCCCCCTCATTACACTAATTCTGTCTTATAGGCTTGACACCTCCTCTGATGCAGTTTGACTTGCCACATGGGCCACAAATGGAAGAAAGTTACTCATTTACAGAGATGGTTCTGACTGCAACTGAAGTGATAAAATTACAGCTGCCCTCCATTGAAACTAAAGCAAATATTTGTATGGAAATCCTACAGCCTGGCCTGGAAGCATCTTAGCTTTTACTTCCATTTATTGATTCCTTCACTGATGCTAAGACGATATTCCAATCCTGACACATTGAGGGTATTGCTGTTGTGTGCACTGTGGGAAATTCCACAAAATAATTCACCCTTAATGTATTAACTTTTTTGGCTGACCCTCTACTTGTAGCAACCCACCGTCAAAAGCCACTAGAACGTACAATAGGCACCGGTCCAGGGAGCATTGGGGGTGTGCACTGTGTTCTAACATCGAGTTGTGCAGTTGCTCGGGCATCAGCGGCGGGGTCAGGTGCGGGCTTTCCTTATCGATTTTGTCCAGTTCTTTTGTTGTGTTGTATTGCTCCATTCGATGAGAAAATCCACTTTACAGATGTTCAAAATATTCACAATATATTCACAAGATACAATTTCTACTGTTAAAGCCTACGCGTTTCGTCCCATCCGGGACGTCATCAGGCCTTATTACTCTAAATCCAAGATGACGCAATATGTCGCCAACATATCTATGTTCAAAAGACTCCTCTTCAATACCTATTTAGTCCAGTGAGCATTCAGTTTTCAATTTATTCAGAGTGGAATGGTACAGCACAGTGGAGGAACTGGATGGATTTGGTGGAGAGAGCCTGCATTCGACTTTGTTGCGCATGCTTGGGTGGTTGCGTGGTTTGATGCTCGAGTGCAGTGTGTACTCTTGATGCTCCTTGTATTGGTGTTTATTTTTGCTATGATGACTAGCTGATTAAAGCCATGTTCTTTGCTGCCTGTTAAAAGGCCAAACGTCATAGGCCAGCGCCTGGTGACCTGGATTTTCCTCGCCAAGCACCCAAGTCCTGAAAGCCTTATTGTGCACGCCTCGACTAGTAAGGTAAATCCTAACTCCTTTCCACCCACTCCTGTGGAGATTGAATACAAAAGGATTTGATACCCTTGGCAAATGTATGTTTTCTTCCACGTGTCTCAGCTGCGGTCTGAAAACTCAGTCTGTCTGTTGGGCTGGCAAAAAACATGCCTTTTGGGTCATGGTCCGCGTAATCTTGCCAGCGGTCCTGGGGTACCTTAGGCCTCACTGGTTGGATCATACACAATGGGTGGATTGCGGCCAAGTGTGTAATCCAAAAAAGTATTTTGGACGTATCTTTGACTCGTCTACCGGTTTGTGTCCCGTTGCCCTTCCCCTCCTCTTTCCATGCTGTGTCTCTCACCCTCCCCTCCTCTTTCCCTCCTTCATTCTCTGTCTACTTCCACTGCTCCTACCCCCATCCCCTGAATCTCTCCAATTACCTGCTTTTTCCCTTACATATATGTGCCTATTGTTTATCTCAACCTTACAAGTAACTATGTTGCCATGCTCTAATAACTGTGAAACCTTTGTAACAATGTAAACTGCTACTATGATCTGATACTCATGTAAAGCGCTCTGATACCTCCGGGTCTAGCCAGCGCTATATAAAACCTTTAAAATAAATAAATAAATGAAATAAATAAATAAAATAAACAGTACACCCTCCCTCTGTGTCAGCCTCCACATCAATCATCACTCACAGTCACTTCATATTATGATCACTTATTGGTGCAATGGTTACCTGTTTCACTCCAAGCACTGTGGTAGGGACACCCTCGCCCCTTAATGCATGCAACAGATTGAATTTTGGAAGTCTTGTAAATAAAACAATTGTCTGGGGCAACCATCCTAGATGATGGAAAAAACAGCAGGAGCATAGGAGCGGATCCTACAGGTTAATTCAATTTTGCTTAGTGAGTTTGTGAAGGCAATCACCTCCATGGAAGATTTAATTGCCCATCCCTCATGCCCCAAACATTGCAAATCAGTAATCTCTGGCAAGTTCCCACATTACAGTTCATCACCCTTCCTCACTGTCTGCCACCATGTGAATCATCAATCAATTGTTGAAGTTATCGGTTCCTATTTTTAATTATTTTTTTTAATTTTGATCAGCCATTTCAAATACATCATTACACAATACACATAATTTGAAAACAAATACATGCCATATGATCAAACACCGAATATATATATACATGTTTTTTCCCTTTTCGCCCCCCCCACACCCCACCCCCCCCCCAACCCGGCCGCTTCCCGGAACCAAAGGAGACCGCATTTCAAGAAAAAATTAGGTAAGATTAAATTAAAGTAAGTTTATTTATGCCCAGAACTATCCCTTAACTAATATCTTTTAGTCTTACTCATTCTGGTTGTTACCAGTTCTTCCTAACCTAAAGGACTGCTTAACCTAGCCGCCAGCTTATCAGCTTAAAACAGATTCATTAATCCATGAACTAATTGGAGCCCAAATATCAGCCCCTTTTTTTCTAGCTCTTAAGCCCCTTCGTTTGTATATTTCTTTCTCCCAGCCTAAACACCGCCATCATAATATAAAGCAGCATCTTCTTGGGTATTGGCAGGCCCTGGTTGCTTACGCCCAACAGTATAACTTGTGGTAACAACTCAATATCACTATCCATTATTTGTTTAACATAATAGCCCAGTTTTCCAATTAGTCTAGTTAAACAGGGGCATGTTGCAAATATATGTACACTATCGGCGGCCAGCTCTCCACAACGGGAGCAATAAATTCCTGAGGTATCTCCCTACCTAAAAATCCACGCCAGAGTAATATACAAGTTTAGCCACGTTTTATAACATTGAACCTGAATATTAGCTGAGATAGCTTCAGCAGAGCTTAACATTAAAGAGTCCTTGCAGATCCCCGGGTCAGCTTGGAACTTCTTTTGCCACCGATCCTTGTGCTTGGCGAGATCATCCTCCATTATATCATTAAGTAGTGTATAGAGCTTAGAAATTGATGCCCCTTGCGTTCCTAAGACTGCCTCCATTAGTGGAACTTTATGACCCTGGATCATCTTTTTAAAAAGGAAGTCACTAATTTGTAAATATTTTAAAAAGTGATTATTCCCGACACCAAATGTTTCCTTAATTAAAGCAAACAATAGAATTGTATTATCCCTTATTAAGTCCTCAATGTGTCTTATCCCTTTCTCCTTCCAAGATTCCATATAGCCATCATGAAAAATTTCTGGTAAAAGTTAGTTGTTTTGTAAAGGTGTATACCTATGTATCCTATTTAATTTAAATGTTTTCCTAATTGAGGTCCATATTTTAAAAGCACCCAACAAAACCTTGAATTTTACTCTTTTGAAGTAGGTGAAATCGATGTGCTGCACCAGACACCCGTGGGCCTCTTCCCCAAGCATTAATATGTATATGGAGGGGTAGGATCCATCTTGGTTATTAGAATATCCTTTACCCAATAGCCCAACCATCTGATGGAAATTTGCAGCCCGAAGTTATCGGTTCCATATCAAGCACAAGTAGTTTAGGTAGTAGATATTCAATCATCTTTGATGCATGCAACATATTAGAAATTGGTATTGGCACGCTGTCTTGTAGATAATAAATGGTTTTATGTGGGAGGCCTTTGAGTATTAAGTGATGTAAAAAGAGATAAGCATCAGGAATGTGAGGGGGCAGGCATTGGGCCCAATGTCTTGAAGGAATTATGAAGGCTTCTTCAAAGATGGGTCCAAATGCAATCCAGCAATATATCTGTGACTAATAAAAAGGGGGGCAGCATACATCTTACCCAAAAATAATAATGTTCAACGAGAATGTTTTTTTAGATTGTTCTATGGGGACACTGACATACTTAGTCTGGGAGTAGAGTTTGTCCTCAAACTCAGGTGGTTCACCCAGAAGTTGGTCTGCTAACATGTTTGATTCAATTTTGGACCAATCACTCCCCTCCTCTTCCTCCTCCTATGCCGCTGTTGGAGAATGGAGTAATTGTGAGATATAAAATGTTGGTTCACTTTGATCATAGTAAATCTTTCCACATTTTGAGGTGAGAGACTGATCTTTTTCACTGTGACAACCACACCAGCTGCACTGAACACACATTCAGCAGGCACACTCATGACAGGACAAGCCAGAAACTTTACTGCCAGCCTACTGAGCTCTAGCCATTAGCACATCTTTCCATTTTAATACATAAATGGATTTAGATCAACATAGACCGTTTTTAGATCACCCAGATACTCCTGTAACATCTTGTGTATGGTCACTGGTGCTGCCACTTGCTCAACCTGTTTTTCCATCACCTCTGCAATGGACTTGAGCCCTGCCATTTAAAGCTAATACAATGCAGAGGTTGGGCCTGGTCCTTCTGTTGCTGTTATTGCCAGTGTTCTGGTTGATAGTCATGTTGGCTGCTGTGAGATAAGACTGCCCTCTCTGGAAGATGAAGGCGGCAACCCAGAACTGTGGAGTGGGACTCGAAGTTCCAGTCATTTTTCTTCCAAGTCTCCACCTTGCCCTACAATCCACCTTTTGTATTTTAAAACATCCCCTTCAGAAAATGGAAGGGGGCCGAAGTTTTTGTACCATGTACCAAATAATATGGCACAGATGTACTTTTTGGGCTCAATGGAGTCATGTTTCAGCCTTATATTATGAGCCAAGTGAAGGACTAAGGTATAAACCAAGTCATGTGCTTCTGTGTTTTCATTCATACCTGCGGGGCGAACCTTTCATATACCTTCTTTACAGGTCTTGTAGGAGAGCAACAAAAGGATAGCGTGGCCCAACGTACTGTCCTCCATGCTAACTTTGGTGTGAAAACCTCAACAGGGAATAGCTTCTGTGTTAGGCATTTGACTAGGCCCCATTTGTCCACATCCATGGTCATAGCTTTCCCAACTGCAACCCCCCTCTTTAAAATGACATAGTCATTGATCTATTTGTACTGCTCAAACAGGCATTGCAGAATGTAAAAGGTGAAGTTCCAACATGTTGACAAATCCTCTATCAAGGCTTTAACTGGCACTCTATTATTACGCTGATTAGCCCGCAGCTGCTTTTGGGCGCTAAAAGAGTGGCTGAAATTAGTGCAAATTCTTCTGCAGGTGGTCAGTAAGTTGCTTTGTCTTTTTTTTTAGGACGTCTTGCACCACCAGGTTGATGCAAGGGGCCAAAACCAGGACCCTGAAATAGCCTTCATCAGACATGGCCTTACCTATGTTACGGCCATTGCCAGGTGCAACAAATCCAATTCTGGGACTTCTGGGTCACAGCCATTCATACACATTGCTGTTAAATTCCTCGAAGATGTTTACAGCTGTATCGAGTTCTCCATCATGAACATAGCCACTGTTGCATGACGCTGAATGTTCCTAAAACGTTTGTGCAGGCCAAGAGCTGAAGATATCTTTTGCTTTACCCCTGCAAAATAAATCCAGTATGCAGTGATGCACATGTAATCAATCGCCTGACAACTGGCATCTATGTCGTCAGGTGGATGGTTTGAACAACACTTTGTTGCAAAGCTTGTCCAACTAACTGCAGTACATCATGATGCAGAGCTGGAACAGCCACTCTGGCAATATAGGTCCTTCTTAGTACCTTCCATTTTGGGCATAAGACTGCCACAAATTCTAAGAATTCCACTGCTTCCACAAAAGAAAATGGGAGGAGATCCAGAGCTGACAATTTTTGCGAGCTTTTATTGAACAAACCTGTGGTTGGGTGGTTTTGCTCATACGGGCCCTCCTGCCTAAATATGCCTGTAATAGTAGCCTCAATTTTTTTCTTTTCTTGAGGCACTGACACAGGCATATTTTGAAAAGGAGATGCACCCTCTTCTTCCTCCTCATCACCTTTCACCATGATTGGACTTGTATCAAATGTTCCCCAGCTCTCCCCAACAGCACAACCATGTTCAGCATTTTTTTAAGGTGCTCCTCCCACTTGAGTGTGTGGTGTTTTTTCATATGGGTCATCTGGCCTCTAGTACCATAATGTGTACCAGGCTTACCTCGACAAACATTTGTGCGGAAAATGGTGCATACTGCAATCTGCTCCCCCTCTTTGCTAACTGTAAAAAAGTACCAAACTGGGGAGGAGAACATGTTTCCTGTGCCACTGCAGACGCCTGAAGAACTGGAGATAAATGGACTTGTTGTCAATTGCTTATCTGCTTCTTCTGGGGTTTGGAATGGTGCAGGACTCAGTTGGGGCTTTGTAAATATGGGAGCTGGTGCCGCTGCTACCTGTGCCACATCCCTCCGTGCTGGTTGAATAGCAATGTCAGATTTCTCTGTGTCACCTTCCACCATGAATACCTCATCATCGTCAGCCTCCTCGTCATCCCCTTCCATAATTCTAAGTCTTTCTGGAATGTTTATTTTCCCTTGCCTCTGCTGTTGTCTCCTGGCCTCTGTCGGGGTCTACTCCATGTCCCTATCATCATCATCATCAGAAGTGATGCTTGGAGAAAATGGTGCCGTCGTACCCTTCTTTTTCCTTGCTGGAGATCTGGGAGCCATAATTCTAAAATTGGAGGTTCAACTTCTTGCTCATAAGGAAGCTCAACCTCCTGTTCTGCTCCAACATCGGGCAAATGTATTATTGCTGGCTGCAGCTGCGCTCCACGTTGCTCTGTTTCCTGAAACAAGTGTGCATTACTTTGTGAAAGGGCTAAATCCAATTCAACATTATTACTTGTCGTCCTCGACAAAATTGCACTGGCTGCCTCACTGACAGACATGGTCCTGAGCTCAGATTGAGGGGGTGGTGCTGCTTATGCAGGTGTGCTGCTCTAAACTTGTTCGCCTGAGGCTGGTGCGACAGGCACAACTATCCTGAAAAAGGTTGAGGTCAGCACACCAGTGTTGGAAATCTGCTTCCTCTCCTCTCCACTAGCCACTTTGTTGGGAGCACCTTCCTTTAGGCCCTCTAGAACCTCTCAGTTGGTAGCGGCACTTGGCTTCTCAACAAGAGATGACCGTGTTGCATAGTCAGTCAAGCGCCATGTCATGCACAGGCCTTATGTCTGGCAGGACTGTGGGTGATGTGGTGTCATAGGCTGATGACACCCAGCTACTGATCACCCTTGGCCCTGACCCCAGTGACATGAGGCTCCGTTTTAAAAACTGTACACATTGACAACTGGATGCACACCAATCATCTCCAACTCAATGGAAGTAAGAAAGAGGTCATTCTTTTTGGTAAGGCCCACAAATTTCGGTTGACTGACTCGTGGCCCGAGAGACTAGGCCCCTGTCCATCTCCCAAGCCCATGGTGCGAAAACTTGGAGTGAAGATTGATAATCAGATGTCCATGAAAAGCCATGTCAATCATATAACCAGTACTTGTTACGGAATAATGCACAGCCTATGTAAAATCTTTCAATGGATTTCAATTGAATCAAGGAAACCATTTGTACAGGTACTAATAATTATAAGCCGGATCACCTGGAAATGCCCTGTCGGCCTCCATCAATGAGGAGCACTACTCAAGACTCAAGGTCTTGCAAAATACAGCTGCTAGGCTGGTACTGAACCTCCCATTGAGGTCTCCATCAGCATCCTGTCTCAAGACACTCCACTGGCTTCCCATCAGGTGGTAAATCCGCTTCAAGGTTGTCTGTCTGGTACACAAGAACATGTATGGAAATGGGTCAAGCTACCTGACCAAAAACTTAGCTGGTATCAGCCTAATACAACACTTGGGTCCAGTACCAAATTTTTTGTTACCACTCGTAGAATCCACACCATCAGGAATGGTGGTAGATTCTTTTCCTTTCTGGCACCTGCTTTACGGAATAAACTTCCATCAAAGCTCCGTTCTATTAAAGACCACAAGGCTTTCCGCAGGGAATTAAAAAACTGGCTATTTGATCATCTATAACAGTTGTGTAGTTCCACCGATCTCTCAGCCTCAGCTGAGTTTTACGTTAGCAGCATGAGACCATTGGGTGATATGTGCGCTTAATAAATCTCTTCGATTTGACTTGACTTGACGTCTCTTCTCTTGTGCACCTAAAAGCAAATAAGCAAAAAGAACATCAGTGAAACATGGCATTGTTGCAGTTCAAATAGTAGTTCAAGCAATATCATTTAGTGTGCTTACTTAGCAATAAAACAGTCAAACTATCCATTCATAAACCTGCACCAACATAAACTTTCATTATGTGCAGTACACTCAGAAAGGTTCAGAAAGAGCAACAACAACAACATACAGAGGTAACTTTTTGCTTTATGTGCATCACGTTGGGAAGCGACACTCAGGGAGGTGCAGGTGACAATGGACTAATCCTTAGACATTGAATGCTGTCATGGGGTTGATGCCAGATGTCAGGAAAATGGAAAAAAAAAATGTTTATCAAATTTAAAAAAAATGTAATTACAAAACATGTGAATACCACATTTTTTTAAAAAGTGTCAAAGTTATTTAAAAAATTAAAATAAAAACAAAAAAGTAAATTAGAACAAATAAATATGCATTTTTTTAAATATAATTAAAAAAATAAATGAATAACGCGAAACAATGTAAATAAAAAAGTAATACTTTTTTTAATATTTCATTTTTAATTTAAAATAAAAAAGAAACAATTAAAATAAGAAAATTAAACAAAACAGGTACAGTTAAAAAATATATAGTTAAAAAAATCTAAAAAAATTAAAGATAAGTCAAAGTATCAGCGAGCATATTCATTTATTAAACTGCTATCATTGTCAACCACCCATGTAAGCCTATGGCAAAAGGCCATAGTGTGTGGCTACACAAAATGGCAGCCAGCCGCAAGGTCTGACTCCGAACAACAACAACCAGCAAGAAGGCATGGCCACAAATAAAGAAGACATGCAGGCCCATGGGGTAAGCACACTGGCTGCCCACACAAAATGGCTACCAGCCACATGATCACAACAATAAGCAGGAGGCCTCAAAAATTAAGAACATATGCTGGTCCATGGTGGACACTGACTATACAAAATGGCCCCTGGACCGTGGAACAACAAAGGCAAATGGTGCCCAATGGCAAACACACACACACACACACTGGCCAGACACAGGAGGTATGGTAACAACACATAGATGTAATACAGCAATAGGAAGTTGAAGTCTCTGGGCATTTCTTTCTGTTTGAAAAATAGTTTTAAATAAATTGCTTCTCGCACAAAAAAACAACTCCAAAAGCTTGTTCGACCACTCCCTTTGTGATTGTGATCAGCACTAAGAACACTAGAATCGCTCCCAAGCAGCCCAAAACTCTTGTCACTTACAGTTAAGAGCCAAAAGGAAACTTGATCACACGAACAGGAAAAACAACGGCTTTGTGTCTGAATGATGGAATTCAGGAATTCTGAGCTCCTCCGTGGAGCGCGAAGTGCCCGATTTCCACAACCTCCACGTGCGGAGCGGAGTTTACTGCCCAGGGTTAATTTTAGCAACATCAAAGCACACATTTTAGCCATCCTTGCTTTTACAGTCCCATTGACTTCCTCCACTATTCCAGGTGCCTCTGGCCTTTAACTGCAGTTTCTGATCCACATTGAAGTTGATGCATAACAATTTCATGATCTCATTGTGGAATTGTGTAACTCTATCCAATTCGAATATATTTGGAAATCTGAATCTAGAATGAGTTCCCTTAGCAGCAAATTAGCTACTGTGAGGCTATCACATCTCCTAGTCGGGTAAGCTTCGACCCATCTTGAAAAGATGCACACAACCACCAGAATGTATTCCAATCCATTACAGGCATCTCAACAGAATTAATTTGAATCTGATTAAAGGGACCCCCTGATCTCCAAATGTGACTCAAAGCATCAATAGTCTTCTTCCCAGCATTCATTTGTTGACAAGACACAAAAATGACCCACAGTTTCCGCAATCACGAGAAACCTCGCATTGAACAAACTTTGTCTGAACAACCTAATCGTCACATCTCTTCCTGTATGAGCTGCTCCGTGAATCTACCTGGCCATTGGTTGTAACAAACAATTTGCCAACACCGCTCTGCCATCAACTGACAACCATATTTCATCCTTTCCCTTCTCAAAACCTCCTCTGATCCAACCCACTTGTTCCTGGTCTGTGGCCTCCAATAACCACCATCTCACTTCATCCATGAGTCAGCAACAGCTAGCATCATGCTGAGTTTTGTCCTCTATGTACTGTACTCTCACTGATATATTCATCTGCATACCTATTTCTGATGGTAACAAAATAATTTCTCCTTCCAAGGGCTACACATTTAATGACAGCCACTTCTCTTGGCAATTATATCAGTTGTATCACATACTCCCCATTTTGTATATAGTTTCCTTTTTTAGGTGGAACTGCCAATGATGTCTCACAACAGCTCCTCAATTCTTCGGTGAGAAAATCACAATCTCGATGCGTCTACACCATTTTATTAATCCCAGGATCTTAGGTCACTTCGGGACCTGCAACTCAAATATCAATACTTGGACCACATCCAGTCCAAAACCACATCCACTCGACTTTCTGTCTCCGCAGACATCACACAATCAAGTCATTCCCACTGTCTAACATGCTACAAACACCCTATCATTAGTCACAACTCCTTCCACCGCTGGTTGTGCTGCAACATTCAAACTCTTTCGATCTCTGCCAGATTTTGTTGCCTTCTGTTCTTGATCATTGGGCTCTAGTTCGGAGCTTTGGGGTTCTAAGTTCGACTTATTCTAGACTACTTCTAAATTCTTATCTTGCTTCAGGTACAAACCATCCTACTCTGCTACCAACTGAAAGGGCCAGAACTATTAATTCTAGATCTGTTCTAGAGTCGCACTTCAATGGATCTTTTTCACCGCATGTAAGTGTAAAGGAGAGAAAAGTTATCAATACACAGCTATTGCTCAATTACTTTCCTCGATACAGAATTATTAATCGCGGATGACTAGATAAGGTTAGTTAGTTTATTACAAAGGCAAAAATAACAACACATAGAAACCTCAACACAAGTGTACAGAAATACAGAAGAATTAGCATGAAGCCAAAGCGGCGCATCCAATTTAGACCGTGCAGCATAACTAAACCAATGAAATCAAGACATATACGGAAAATCAGGAAGCATGAGTTCAAATTTCCCTGCACCGAGGGTTGGTGAGTAAAAAGCATTAAATCTATCGCTACTCTAGCTCTACATTGACATTTCTATTTACGCATTTTCAGATAGGAGGATTAAAAGGTGTCAGTACATGGGGTCTTCCTATGAAGTTGCTCTACATCAATGGGTCAAATAGCATAACACCGCAATCATAGAAAAAGATCATTCTGAGATGCTCTCTCTCCTAAGGCAAGAATGAAATGGGCTCTTTCCCTTATTCCAAGAAACAATTATCCACAGGTAACCTTTCCAGATTGCATCTCGAATCATGCCATCCACTCTGGGCACGGTCCTGAATGTATTTTTCCATCATGTCAAAGTTGTACCTTCCATGCAACAATTTGTCCTTGGTTCCCAGACCTTCTCTTGTGTGAATCGTAGCGGCCTTCCTTTATCGATGAAAGTCTCATTATTGTAACTTCTAGTTTCCTTGCCTAACTAGTAAAACAAAGAGATTATTCTAACTAAGAGAATGCCTCTCCCCCTGAATGCAAAATGTGAGAAAAAGCAGATCCCACAGCACACATGACATTTAACAGCTTCACAGCGTTTTACGTGTTAACATTTTCTACTGATTGCATTTATTACCTACATTAATTCTCCATGCTACACGCCCATGAACTAAAGCACATCACATAGTCAAGTTAATACGTTTCAGAATTCTAACACCTCATGTTGACATCATTTTAAAGATTATATTTTAAAGCGTTCTACAAGTGATTTTAATGCACCCTTACAAATAGAATGACATTTCCACTTCATCAGGCCATTGCATTCTCTAGATGTTATCAATTTGAGGTGCATTTCAGCTCCTTCTTTCTGATTCACACAGACTTTGCCCTACAGAAAAACTGCAAAAAAAATTAAACTCAACGCCTTACCATAAAGAAAGACAAATAGTTACCCACTTACTGGTTGAACTGTGAAACCTGAAAACCTGAACAAATCAGTTTCACAGCTTCAATTGCAGGATCTTAGAAAATACTTAATTTCAACAAAACTCGTTTTTTGGCATTATTGCAAATGAAATGACTTCCAAATGTGAGTTTAGAATACCAATTTCACAAAAAGCTATAGTGATCGATGAATTAGACTGTAATATTGCTCTATAATAATCTGGGCAACGTACAGGGATTGAATTGCAACTGTTTTGCATCATAGTTTACTGATGGTTCACGTTAAAAACTATCACTTTGCATAAATACTTTTCAGTGCAGCTGTCGACTTACTTTTGGCTGTGTCAGCAGGTCCTGGAAGGTGGCTGCACTGTCAACTTTGAGGAAAGCTGACTGCAGAAGAAGCAGCTCTCAACGGCCACATGCAAATACCATCCTAAAAGTCCCTCACTTCAAAAGATTCTTTTGATTTTTTAATTAGCACAAATTCGAGCTGAAAATAATTAAACGCTTTCCATTTCATAAGACATTAACACATTTGTGGTTTTATGGCATAAAGTGATCAAATGATTTGGGGACCACTGGACGGAGTACATCTCACACCGTGAGGGCAAAGGCATCATTTGTCTTCTTCTGCCGCCGTGATCTGGTTTAATCCATCACCTTTCTTTATCTCACTCAGCCACCCCAGTTCAGACATGGCCATATGCAAATCAGTCTGACCCTGTGCCTCATGGCAACAGTACAGCCCGAACTGCCAAGCCATGTCTTCCCTGGACGGGAAACAAGCATTCTGGGACCGGTTTCGGATTCATAATCCTCATCAGCCAGGCTAACTTGAATCCAGTGGCCAAGTGAGCAAGGGACTCACGTCTGAGCATACCCTGCCAACTTAGGGCGAACAAAGCGATACAAAAGGGGATGATAAACGGAGCGTTTAAGCAAATCAAACACTCACCCCCAGTCAACTGATCTGGGTTTAATCCATCATCATTCTTTAGCTCACTCAGCCACCCCAGTTCAGACATGGCCATATGCAAATCAGTCTGACCCTGTGCCTCAGGGAAAGTCCAGCCTGAACTGCCTAGCCATGTCTTCCCTGGACCAGAAACAAGCATCCTGGGACCGGTTTCAGGTTCATAATCCTCATCAGCAGGCTATCTTGAATCCAGTGGCAAATTGAGCAAGGGACTCACGTCTGAGCTTACCCTGCCAACTTAGTGTGAACAAAGCGATACAAAAGGGGATGATGAACGGAGCGTTTGAGCAAATCAAACACTCACCCCCAGTCAACTGATCTGGGTTTCATCCATCACCATTCTTTAGCTTACTCAGCCACCCCAGTTCAGACATGGCCATATGCAAATCAGTCTGACCCTGTGCCTCATGGGAACAATCCAGCACGAACTGCCAAGCCATGTCTTCCCTGGACTGGAAACAAGCATCCAGGGACCGGTTTCGGATTCATAATCCTCATCAGCCAGGCTATCTTGAATCCAGTGGCCAAGTGAGCAAGGGACTCATGTTTGAGCATACCCTGCCAACTTAGGGCGAACAAAGCGATACAAAAGGGGATGATGAACGGAGCATTTAAGCAAATCAAACACTCACCCCCAGTCAACTGATCTGGGTTTAATCCATCACCATTCTTTAGCTCACTCAGCCACCCCAGTTAGGACATGGCCATAAGCAAATCAGTCTGACCCTGTGCCTCATGGGAACAGTCCAGCCCGAACTGCCAAGCCATGTCTTCCCTGGACCGGAAACAAGCATCCTGGGACCGGTTTTGGATTCATAATCCTCATCAGCCAGGCTATCTTGAATCCAGTGGCCAAGTGAGCAAGGGACTCACGTCTGAGCATACCCTGCCAACTTAGGGCAACAAAGCGATACAAAAGGGGATGATGAACGGAGCGTTTAAGCAAATCAAACACTTACCCCCAGTCAACTGATCTGGGTTTAATCCATCACCATTCTTTAGCTCACTCAGCCTCCCCAGTTCAGACATCGCCATCTGCAAATCAGTCTGACCCTGTGCCTCATGGGAACAGTCCAGCCCGAACTGCCAAGCTATGTCTTCCCTGGACCGGAAACAAGCATCCTGGGACGGGTTTCAGATTCATAATCCTCATTAGCCAGGCTATCTTGAATCCAGTGTCCAGGTGAGCAAGGGACTCACGTCTGAGCATACCCTGCCAACTTAGGGCGAACAAAGCGATACAAAAGGGGATGATGAATGGAGCGTTGGAGCAAATCAAACACTCACCCCCAGTCAACTGATCTGGGTTTAATCCATCACCATTCTTTAGCTCACTCAGCCACCCCAGTTCAGACATGGCCATATGCAAATCAGTCTGACCCTGTACCTCATGGGAACAGTCCAGCCCGAACTGCCAAGCCATGTCTTCCCTGGAATGTAAACAAGCATCCTGGGACCGGCTTGGGATTCATAATCCTCATCAGCCAGGCTATCTTGAATCCAGTGGCCAAGTGAGCAAGGGACTCATGTCTGAGCATACCCTGCCAACTTAGGGCGAACAAAGCGATACAAAAGGGGATGATGAACGGAGCGTTTGAGCAAATCAAACACTCACCCCCAGTCAACTGATCCGATTTTAATCCATCACTATTCTTTAGCTCACTCAGCCACCACAGTTCAGGCATGGCCATATGCAAATCAGTCCAACCCTGTGCCTCATGGGAACAGTCCAGCCCGAACTGCCAAGCCATGTCTTCCCTGGACCGGAAACAAGCATCCTGGGACCGGCAGGGGAACGGCAGAATGCGCCATCCAGCACACGCCGTGAGGGCAACGGCCGTAGTTCTAAACAATCGAACTACATTCCCCAGCTGCCCGGGGGCGGCGCACAACCGTGACGCTCCCAACGTGCCCGGTGGGGCTTCAAGATCTCGGAGCTCCGAGTGCGCCTGGAGACTACTGGATGGAGTACACCTCACGCCGTGAGGGCAATGGAATCATTTGTCTTCTTCTGCCGCCGTGAGGGGATCGGCAGGACCCGCCATCCAGCACACGCCGTCAGGGCAACGGCTGTAGTTCTTAACAACCGAACTACATTCCCCAGCTGCCCGGGGGCGGCGCACAACCGTGACGCTCCCAACGCGCCCGGAGGCGCTTTAAGATCTCAGAGCGCCGAGCGCTCCTGGGGGCCACTGGATGGAGTACATCTCACGCCGTGAGGGCAACAGCATCATTTGTCTTCTTCTGCCGCCGTGAGGGGAACGGCAGGATCCACCATCCAGCACACGCCATGAGGGCAACAGCTGTAGTTCTAAACAACCGAACTACATTCCCCAGCTGCCCGGGGGCGGCGCACAACCATGACGCTCCCAACGCGCCCAGATGTGCTTTAAGATCTCGGAGCGCCGAGCCGTCCTGGGGGCCACTGGACAGAGTACATCTCACGCCGTGAGGGCAACGGCATCATTTGTCTTCTTCTGCCGCCGTGAGGGGAACGGCAGGACCCGCCATCCAGCACACACTGTGAGGGCAACGGCTGTAGTTCTAAATGACCAAAATACATTCCCCAGCTGCCCGGGGGCGGCGCACAACTGTGACACTCCCAAAGCGCCCGGAGGCACTTTAAGATCTCGGAGCGGTGAGCGCTCCTGGGGGCCAGTGGACGGAGTAGATCTCACGCCGTGAGGGCAACGGCATCATTATTTTTCTTCTGCCACCGTGAGGGGAACGGCAGGACCCGCCATCCAGCACACTCCGTGAGGGCAATGGCTATAGTTATAAACAACCAAACTACATTCCCCAACTGCCCGGGGGCGGCGCACAACCGTGACACTCCCAACGCGCCAGAGGAGCTTTAAAATCTCAGATTGCCTCCCGCATCGCGGGACGCGTGCGGGCGGTGCCGGGAGAAGCCTGGGACAAGGGCGAGCCGTCTAAGGCCATCCGAGGACGAAGGAGGCCGGGCCAGGCAACCCCCTTACATCCTATATTGGGTAAGCGAAAGCAACAAACTAATGCTGAGGAGGGGAAAAGAAAGCCAAGGTCCCGAGACACTCAGAGTCTATCATTTCATATTTATCATCTGCAGTGGGGGCTCTTACTAAGGAAATAGCCAACGCATAGCAGGAGCTTGTTTTGGCGCTCCCGCCCGCTACAAACAGTACACATGACTTTGAGACTGTCAAAGAGCCTAGTATCCCCCTTGAGCCGTAAGTGGTTGTGATCAATCCTAATAACGATATTGTTCCTAAAGATCTTCTACTGCCTGGTAACATTATTTCCCCGACACTGGTGCAATTTCCCTGGGGCCCCCGACAAGGGTCCTAAGAAAAACATTAAAAGTTCTAAAAAACAAGATACTGTACTGAAAAATGCCACGGTGACTACCGATAATCTGGGTGATCAGCTAGTGGCATTGTTTAACGCACGCATTGAACCTTTGCTAGTGGGCATAGCCAAGGATATTGTGGAGACTTTAAACACTTGCCTTGCTGGTTTATTGAAAAAATGTGCATTAATTGATAAACTTGTAAATGACCATACCTCAGTACTGAACTGCTGCAGGACGGGCATGGTTTCCTCACAGGACAGAACTAAAGCTGATGTTGTACCAACGGTTCCCATGCCCCCCATCAAGGGGGCGGCTTATGATAGTGCCCGGACCAAGGAGGGCCATCAGGGTATAGCAGGCCACGGGGCTCCCCGCTTTAGCACTGGCAGTGTAGGTAGCAATTTAGTGTTAAAGTGCCCAGTTTCCTCTGCCGTGGTGAAGGGTTGTTATACTGTTAATCAAAGGGGGGAGGGGGGATCACTTGTCCTGTATAACCTGGGTACAGTTCTAACTAGAATGACCCTTGTTTTAAAAGACCCTCATACACGTGCAATCATGATGGTATGGGCGGTGTATCTTGATTCTCCGCCTTCGTTTACACGTCTGTGCAGAATCACGGGGTCAGTTGGTATGCACCCTCCACCCGGAGGAGAACACCCTAGGTTAAAACAGTAGTGATCAGTGATTGTTGGTGAGGTGACAGTGCTCTATTTAAAAACAATCCAATCTTGCCGGAAATGAGATAATTTTATTAGCCGGGATTGAATTGGTAATGGAGGATATGGTTGAATACGTGTAAGAGGAATTATTAGGATTCATACATATTCACTCCTCCTGTGTACAAAGATGGTCGACATGTTTCAGCCTATATCGCCCCAGGGGGTCGGTGCGGCTTTCTTCAGGACCAGGTGAGTTCGGTGAAGAGAGTGGCTGAGGCCTACTCTCTATTAACGGTCAAAATTGGACCTATAAGTGAAAAAAAGGGTAGTGTTGCTAGGGTGTGGGTCATGACAATTAATGCAAAAAGAAAATTAACTTGGTTTTTATTTAAAAAATTAGAACTACGCTGTCAGACTCCCTGACTCTGGGGGACGAAAACGACCTACTCAGTACTGGCAAAACAAGTCATGATTGGGAACTTTAACTGGTACTTTGTTGAGAGGTAAACGTTAACTTTTAAAAGTACATGCTCCTCCCCTTAGGTGCCTTGAGACATAAGTGATTCAGTGAGATACGTAAAGATCTATGTAAAGAAGGCAGCTACTGTAAATTCCCAGCAAAAAGTTTGGGGTATGCGGGATGTTGTTACTGTTAAGAAATGCTGTTTTTAATACTACCCCAAAATAGCGATAAAACACTCCTCTTCAGACACATACCTTCCGTTAGTTATTTTGCAACTTTTCACGGGTACCCAGAGGCTTGGAGGAGGGGCTCCTACAAACATATAAGAAGATTAAAGTCTTGGGGAGCCAGACGGATACTTATCTCTGTCAAGTTGCTCAAGCATCCGTCCTAAACGCGCCATACCTTGTTGCTCCACTCGTAAACCTGCAGCTTGTGCTGTCTCTGCCTCTCGCGGTCCCGGATACGGCTGTAGCCTGCGTTGCCGGGTTAAATGGTCGTGTTCCGCGTAGAGGTGGAAAAAAGACTGTTGAGAATTACTAAGTCAATCATTACTTGGTTAGGGGATGTAAACATCAATGCGATGTTTGTTCACGAGGATGCGATGTTTTTTTTGGAGTATGGTATATGTTTTTAGTCTACATAAGATAATGAATGGTAATTAAGAAAAGAATATTACTTACAGAAAAAAGACTTCCGTATTGGGGTCTGTCTTAAGTGTGAAAGGTATGGTGAAAGAGAGGTATTCTTGGTTAATACTCTGTTTCGCAGAGTTAACCATTAGTAGTGGTACTCTGATTACATTCTTATTCTATTAGTAGAATTGTTGGAGGCACTGTTTCTAGTGTGAAAGGTATGGTGAAGAGGAGGTGTTCTTGGTACTCTGATTGGTGGAATTAACCATTAGTAGTGGTACCTGGATTACATTCATTTAATCTGTTATTGTGATTTTTTAGAGGCATAGGTCATCTGTAGAGGCTCAGCCATGGGACACTATCGTTCAATCCCCGTTGGTCTGTTTTTAAACGGTGAACCCACCTCTGTTCTTTCTCGAACAAGATGCGCTCAGCATTGTGGTCTTTGTTGGTTAGTGTTTCTAAAATGACCCATTTGAGGTCTTCCACAGTGTGTCCTTTCTCCAAATAGTGGTTGGCCATCTTGGTCGTTGCCTTCATGCATTTGACATTGCTTCTGTGTTCACAGATTCTTTGCCGTATCTTCCTGCATGTCATTCCAATATATTGCATATTGCAGGGGCACGTGATCATATAGATCACGTGGCTGGAATTGCAATTCGTGTGGGTTTTCATGTACCATTTCAGATCTGGTGACAGTTGAATCGTTCTCGTGGGCGTCGTCAGGGGGCATACTGAACAATTCCCACATGGAAAGTGTCCTTGGACAGGTGGAAGGTCCCAGAGTCGTGTTTGTTTAGCTCTCTGTTCCAATCGCGGTCTAGTATGCACTAGGATGTCCTTTAAATTCTGTGTCCGTTTGTTGGAGAATCTTGGTTTCGGCCATGATAGATCTGCCGAGGTGAGGATTCGCCTCGGCCCCTGCAATATGCAATATATTGGAATGACATGCAGGAAGATACGGCAAAGAATCTGTGAACACAGAAGCAATGTCAAATGCATGAAGGCAACGACCAAGATGGCCAACCACTATTTGGAGAAAGGACACACTGTGGAAGACCTCAAATGGGTCATTTTAGAAACACTAACCAACAAAGACCACAATGCTGAGCGCATCTTGTTCGAGAAAGAACAGAGGTGGGTTCACCGTTTAAAAACAGACCAACGGGGATTGAACGATAGTGTCCCATGGCTGAGCCTCTACAGATGACCTATGCCTCTAAAAAATCACAATAACAGATTAAATGAATGTAATCCAGGTACCACTACTAATGGTTAATTCCACCAATCAGAGTACCAAGAACACCTCCTCTTCACCATACCTTTCACACTAGAAACAGTGCCTCCAACAATTCTACTAATAGAATAAGAATGTAATCAGAGTACCACTACTAATGGTTAACTCTGCGAAACAGAGTATTAACCAAGAATACCTCTCTTTCACCGTACCTTTCACACTTAAGACAGACCCCAATACGGAAGTCTTTTTTCTGTAAGTAATATTCTTTTCTTAATTACCATTCATTATCTTATGTAGACTAAAAACATATACCATACTCCAAAAAAAACATCGCATCCTCGTGAACAAACATCGCATTGATGTTTACATCCCCTAACCAAGTAATGATTGACTTAGTAATTCTCAACAGTCTTTTTTCCACCTCTACGCGGAACACGACCATTTAACCCGGCAACGCAGGCTACAGCCGTATCCGGGACCGCGAGAGGCAGAGACAGCACAAGCTGCAGGTTTACGAGTGGAGCAACAAGGTATGGCGCGTTTAGGACGGATGCTCGAGCAACTTGACAGAGATAAGTATCCGTCTGGCTCCCCAAGACTTTAATCTTCTTATATGTTTGTAGGAGCCCCTCCTCCAAGCCTCTGGGTACCCGTGAAAAGTTGCAAAATAACTAACGGAAGGTATGTGTCTGAAGAGGAGTGTTTTATCGCTATTTTGGGGTAGTATTAAAAACAGCATTTCTTAACAGTAACAACATCCCGCATACCCCAAACTTTTTGCTGGGAATTTACAGTAGCTGCCTTCTTTACATAGATCTTTACGTATCTCACTGAATCACTTATGTCTCAAGGCACCTAAGGGGAGGAGCATGTACTTTTAAAAGTTAACGTTTACCTCTCAACAAAGTACCAGTTAAAGTTCCCAATCATGACTTGTTTTGCCAGTACTGAGTAGGTGGTTTTCGTCCCCCAGAGGCAGGGAATCTGACAGCGTAGTTCTAATTTTTTAAATAAAAACCAAGTTAATTTTCTTTTTGCATTAATTGTCATGACCCACACCCTAGCAACACTACCCTTTTTTTCACTTATAGGTCCAATTTTGACCGTTAATAGAGAGTAGGCCTCAGCCACTCTCTTCACCGAACTCACCTGGTCCTGAAGAAAGCCGCACCGACCCCCTGGGGCGATATAGGCTGAAACATGTCGACCATCTTTGTACACAGGAGGAGTGAATATGTATGAATCCTAATAATTCCTCTTACACGTATTCAACCATATCCTCCATTACCAATTCAATCCCGGCTAATAAAATTATCTCATTTCCGGCAAGATTGGATTGTTTTTAAATAGAGCACTGTCACCTCACCAACAATCACTGATCACTACTGTTTTAACCTAGGGTGTTCTCCTCCGGGTGGAGGGTGCATACCAACTGACCCCGTGATTCTGCACAGACGTGTAAACGAAGGCGGAGAATCAAGATACACCGCCCATACCATCATGATTGCACGTGTATGAGGGTCTTTTAAAACAAGGGTCATTCTAGTTAGAACTGTACCCAGGTTATACAGGACAAGTGATCCCCCCTCCCCCCTTTGATTAACAGTATCTAAAGCCAAGGAACTTGGTGGGATCACATATTTTCCTTCTCCCCATCTTTGATTGCTGCGAAGGGTTGTTATAAACAGAGGGGTCCCCAACCGATATGGAGTGGGTGAAGGAAAAGGAAAATCAACAAGTATTTCAAAAGATTAAAAAGAAAACAAAATCGGAAAAGTTCTGGAAATGCAGTGTTTTATTCACTATGCATCCATTGCGTCATAGTCGAATTATTCAATAGGAAAGATCAAATTACACACTTAATTGTCGTTAGTTCATGTGCCCATAGAGAGAAGGAAAAGGAAAGGGGAAGTAGTAAAGTTAACAAAAAGTTGTGACTCACTCTACATTCAATAAGAACAAAAATACATTGAAATTCATGTATGAATTCTAGACGATCCCTATCCAAACAGGGTAATATACAATGTCCAAAATGTCTGGAGATTATTCAGAAGATTCAAGCCCCTATGAAGCTGTACAAATCATGCTGGTGATAGGAGTTGAGGGTGGGTAGATGAACAGTCTACGTTTCGACCCAAGAAATTGTAGGATAGTTGATCCTTACAGTGAGGGTCTTCTTCAGGACATACGGGGGTGGGGCGATGGGCAGACCTCCTGCGTATATTGCAGGTCAGAGTGTGACCAGAACGGTCATGAACGAGCCGTGGGTAACGATTTGAAGGTATCAGAGTTGTTTGGTACAGTTACATTATTCTCATAAAACAATCCGTATCTTATTATGATGGATGTTTCAAGTCGTGCAGAGAGGGGCTACCTTGTATTCAAGAAAACGGCTCATCTAATTCCAAAATCCGTATCTAAAAGGGAACACGGGGGACTATAAACACCGGTCCTGCTTAGTTAGAAGGGTGTCTCCAAAGGGGGCAGCCTCTCCCGAGTTCTAGGAATGGGCCGGGAGGGGAGGGGGCGGGCTGGATGACTTCGCAGTCCGTATCCGTAGGCGCAGTGCTCTCCAAATCTGCCGGGGTGTCTCGCGGTCAATGGCGTCTCCCGTAACCAGGAAGGGTTGTCCTGTGAGCTTAGACCTTTTACCGGCTGCTGCCCCATTGGTTGCTATTTTTATTGGAGTGGACCTCCTCCGAGTGGGTGAGTTAGAACCAGTTAAGGATCTAATGAATAAGGCAAGTTCATCGTGAGCTGACTCATGCAGTGGAGGGGTGGACATCTCATCAAGGGTAATTATGGCCAGAATGGTAGGATGGATTGGGAATTCCCAGAAGAAAACCGTGGGGGACTGTGTCATCGTCAATTTCAACAGCCCAGACTTGGCAGAGAGATTGTTCTGGGATGAGTCAGTGATAGCGCGAACAGGGATGAGACTGGTCCCCCTGGATTTTTTCTATCCTCCGCCGAACAATTATTATTGGGCTCATAGTTTGGCAATTAAAAAGATGGTAGGGAAAGCGGATGTTAGAAATATTAGGTCCCCACAGGTCCATTGCATGCAGCCATCGATGGGGGCTGAAGGGGTGTCTGTAACCTGTCAACCCGATCATCGTCTGGCATCCCTGAGGACAGGGGGGTGTCATTGTCTAATCCTTTTGCCCCCATATCGGATATGGAGGAAAACGATTGACAGATAGTCCCAACACTCCCCGGTTTGTCTTGCCCATCCAACACTGACGATGCACCCTGTTGCAAACTCATCAGCTGGAAAGTAGCCGGCACCAGAGCTAAGAGGGGTGATACTGCCGGGGTGGAATTCATCGCTAGCTATGACATAATTGCCATTCAGGAATCTTGGGATTCTTCTGCTAATTTCTATATGGATGGCTGTACTAGCTTTGCTGTCCCAGCTATTACAAGCACCGCTGGTAGGGCGAAAGGGGGTCTCATTTTCCTTTTCTCCTTAAAACTAAGGGGGTCTCTAAGATTGGTGGAGGCTGGCTCGTGAAACCTCTTAATAGTGGAATGGATGATTGCCCCGAACTGTAAAATTATCTTAATACATTTTTATAACTCATGGGAGAGAGACGATGGGCCTCAACACATTGCCTCCCTGGAAAAATCTTTGTGTAATTATGGTCAGAATCAAAATACTGCTTTTGAGCTCATTTTAATGGGTGATTTTAACATACACCCCTGTGGTAACATATGTTACGCAGGGTTGCAGGAGGGACCGCCTGGCTCTGCTGTGTCACACTTTGAGCACACAAGGCAAGGAGAGGTACTTGAAGAATTATTGGCCAATTTTAATAAATTCGAATCAAATCACATTGAGGGAGAGGGAAGGGGGGTTATTTACAAGGGTACAGACCCCGGCACAGTAATTGAATATATATTTATAACATCTGGTATCCTAAACAGAGTGGTGGCCTACAAGGAAATTGTATCAATATTTAGGGACCATAACCCGGTATTGCTTGAGCTGCAGTTGGGAGACTTAATGGGCACTATGATCTGCCCTTCCCAGCCGGGGCCTGCTATACTCCCGAAAGATTAAGGTCATAGGCTTAGGTGGGCAAAGGTTGTCCCCGAAACCTTTTTAAAGGAACTCCTTCCTAAGAGCGAGGGTTACATGGCGACTTGTATGGATTGTAATGCAGACCATATAGAGATTATTGGTCCTTTTTAGACTCTCTGTTCCCAGATCTCGGAAGTTTTGTCCACTAAAACACAACAGGGAGGTACCTCTCAATGCAGATGGTTTGACTCTACCTGTTCTAGGGCCCATAGGGCTCTTTTGCAAGCTCTGAAGCCCACCCCAAGAAATAACAAGCTTGTTGCCGAGCTGAGGAGGGTATACAAACAAATAATAGCTAGACGGAAAAATTAGACAAAAAATGCAGCATGGGATAGTTTACTCTCAACTGATGTCATACGTGATAGTGGACAGTTCTGGGCAACGTTAAACCACCCTTTTTTCACCGACTCAGAGAATACCATAACGATTGTGTCATTCCTGACGATAAATGGCTTAATCATTTTAAAGGGGTCTATGATGACCCAGGCTCGGGTCCCCTGCTTACTCCCTCAGTGGCACCCGATTCCCCACACATATTTTTTATTTTGGCAGAAGTAGAGAAAGCGATAGTAGAGACCTCAAAAAACAAGGCCCCAGGCCCTGATGGAGTTCCTTTTTTTATTTAACTCTTTTTATTGGATTTTATACAACAAAAAGACAATACAACACATAAGACAGCCCCCAGCCCCCCCACCCCCTTTTGATCTGGCAGATTAAATGTAGAACAAAAAGAATTTCAAGAGCTTATAAATAATAATAATACATAAAATTGAATATTTAAATTAACAGATGAATCATCAAGATACAGATAAACATTAAGATGGGTATACATTACAACGAAACAGTTTTAGCCATATTATTGTTAAATGAGTGTCTAAAGTTCAGACCATTCTAATAAAGGAGACCACATTTTTAAACATTTTATTCTACGTTTCCTAACTTTAGTTTTATATATTGCCATTTCTAAATTAAAAATTGCTAACAGTCTTGAAAACCACTGTTGATATGAGGGGGCAATAGGATCTAGCCAAGTCGATGCTATACAGATTCTTAAAACGGCCATCGAGATAAAAATCAGTTCATGACCAGTATTCAAATTAGTACAGTTTACTAAGCCTAATAGAACTGTTTGATCAGATAGATTAACCACAATTTTAAGGATTAATGAGAGGAAATGTTAAATTTTTGATTTGAGAAAAGTTAAAGCGGGACAAGATGAAAAGATATGTATACAATCCGCATCATGTAAGTTACAACGAAAGCAGCATATTCCTCTCCCATTACCCCATTTGGCAATTCTATCTGGAGTATAGTACATGAAGAAGCATATTTTATAAAATTGTGTTTGTAATTTGGTTGACATGAGTACAGTTTGTGATAGCTCATTTACATACTCAAATTCATCAGTTGAAATTATGAATTTCTTTTGCCATTTCTGAATAATCTTCTGCCTGTCATCAGGTAAATATGTGAGTAATAATTGGTAAAACCCCCCAATCCGTATTTTTTCCTGATAATGGCTAAGAGTTTCAGCTATGATGTTTTTAGGCATAGTGTCTTCTCTCCTCACTCGTCGTAATAGAAAATCTCTAATTTGGAGATATTTAAAGAAATCTCTCCATTCAAGATGATACTTGTCTTTCATAAATTCAAAAGAATATATCCCTTCTGCGGAGAAGAAGCAACCTATATTAGTAACTAGCAGCCCGTCCCGACCTTGTCCGGGAGCAACAGGCTTTCCCGCCCCGACATTGTCCAGCAGCCCGGGCCCCCGCCCGGCCCATCCCCCGCCTGCTCCGACCCCCGCCTGCCCCGACCCCCGTCTGCATTCTCTTTTCTCCTGCAGCCCTGGCCCACGCCCAGCCCGTCCCCCGCCTGCCCTGACATGGGTCCCCTTACCTCAGCCGCCGCTCCTCCTGCCTGTCCGCTGCTCGCAACGCCGCTGGCCTGTCCACTGCTCCTCACATCACCGCTCCTCCCCCGTGCCATGTCCGCCGCTCCCTTACCTCAGCTGCCGCTCCTCCAGCCTGTCCGCTGCTCGCACTGCAGCTGGCCTGTCCGCTGCTCCTCACATCACCGCTCCTCCCCCGCGCCATGTCCGCCGCTCCTCGTCGCGCTCCTGGACGCCGCTCCTCCCCCCGCTCCTGACGTGAGCACGCACGTCGCGACCGGCGCTACTTCGGAGGGACTACTTTTTTTTTTTACTGTAAATTTTTTAAATAACTTTTTTTAAATTTATTTATATAGCCTATAACCATCTACACACCCTGACGATTCCAACGGTGTATCGGGTGTGTGGATTGGCGCTGTGGTTCCCGAGTTTACCCGCCTCAAAGGCTGAAAGTTCTTCCTTTATTATAGTATATAGATTCCAGCTATGATCCATCTATTAATATAGGAATCTTTAAATATGTCTGGTAAGAGGGGGTTATTTTGTATTGGAGTATAGACAGATAACCGTCCCAGACCTATCATTTTCCTCACAGATTTCCAAACTTTAGACACGGCTATGAGTGTTTTTAGTTTTACTTTTTTATGATAGCTATCAAAGAGATATCTCCAAAGATAGCCAATACTTCTATCATCTAATATTATTTGATCGATAGTCAGTGCGTCTTTATCCTGAGATATCCCTATTCCATCAAGAAGAAAAAGCTCATGATTATATAGCAAGACTGTTGTCCAATAATATACCCTGAGGTTTGGGAGACTTAACTATCCTCTTTCTTTAGGAAGTGTGAGAAGTTTATAGGCACGGCGGGGCTGAGTATATGCCCAAACAAAATCCATAAAGATACGTTCCATTGTTTTAAACCATTAATCTGAGATTTCCAGATTGATCGCTCTAAATAAATACAAAAGTTTTGGAAAGTAGACCTTTTTTAGGGCATTTGTCCGTCTTATCAGAGAAAGATGTAAATTATTGATACGGCAAAGGTCTTTTTGTATTTTATTTGAAATAGGTTTGAGGTTCAGGTCGACTAGATTCTCTAGTTTAGAAGTTATTGTAACCCCTAGGTAAGTGGCTGAATTTGTTATACGTGAATCTATTATAGCACATTTGTTGTTAATAATTATTTGGGTTTTCCCTCGATTCAGAGCGTATCCTGAAATAGTGCCAAATATTAGTGCCTGCTGTTCAATAATTTGCATAGCCAAGTTTGGGTTAGCAGTGACAATGGCAATATCGTCTGCATAGGCGAGAATTTTTGTTGAGTATTCATTTGTCCGGATGGGAGTTATAGTACTAATATTTTGTAATCTCCTAATAAAGGGATCAATATAGAGAGCGAACAACAGCGGGGAGCAGGGGCATCCCAGCCGTGTTCCTCTTGAGATTTTTAATATTTTTTAATTCCTTCCATTAACCATCACCATCGCCTGAGGATTAATATAAAGTTTTTGTATTGCCTGTATAAATGTATGATTGAAGCCGACCCTGGACATTGCCTGCCACAAGAATGGCCAGGAGACCCGATCAAAGGCTTTCTCGGCATCAAGTAAAATAAGTGCCATCGGGTCTCCTGCCACCTGGGTGTAGTCAAACAAGCTAATTACTCTCTGTGTCTGGTCGGTAGTGTCTCTCCCAGGGATAAAGCCATGCTGAACTTTGGATGTAACTTTATGAATTACTGACGAAGTACGGTTAGCGAGTAGTTTGGTGTGATTTTAGAATCTACATTTATTAAGGTGATGGGTCGATAAGAGCCCATCTGGTCGGGAGGTTTGTTTTTCTTAGGGAATATCACAATTTTAGCCATAGACCATGAATTGGGGGGTTGCCCTCCTCTAAATAAATGTAAACATAAGCTCAACAAGATTTCTTGAAGTTGATCCAGAAATGTTATGTAAAATTCAAGTGGGATGACATCTACTCCAGTTGCCTTCCCACGAGAAAGATCTTTCACGGTTTTTCTTATTTCCTCGATGTCGGGGGCCTTTTCCAGGATTAACTGGTCTTCGGTGTTAAGTTTGCCACAGGTATCTATATCTAGATATTCAGCGATTTTCTCTTGATCTATTTCTCCCTCTTCTGTATAGAGAGCACTATAAAAACGCCAAAATGTTTCTCGGATCTTCTCTGAGTCAGTTACTCTACCAATTATTGGGTCTTGAATTTCCTGTATTAAATTTTGTGTAGTCTGCTGTCTCATCTGGATTGCTAATTGCTGGCCAACCGACTCACTAACCTCATATATTTTTTCCCTGTGAGCAGTAGCTTTTTTAAAAGCTTCATTGATGTATATATTTGTAATTGATGCCTTAGCTATAGCAACCTGAGTTTGTGCATTACTTATCTCTTCTGTAGTAGAAGAGTTTCTTGTTACCCTTATAAGCTCTTCCTCCAAACTCTTTAAAGTTTCTTATGAGAGTCTTAATAATTCTCTTGCACATTTGTTGCTCCGGAGTGAATATTGTATAGTTTCACCCCTAATACCTGCTTTTAAAGCGTCCCAAACGAAATTTACCATTGTACTGCCGTTATTAACCAACAAAAAGTTTGAAATCCAGCATCTCATATGTTTACAGTATTCACTCTCAAGGAGCAAAGACCTCTCAAAGGTCCAAGTTTGTGGCGTCTGTATCAAAGATGTTATCTCAAGTGTTAGTATTAACCCCTTGCGTGCGGGGCGTATTTTCCGCCTGTGCTGACTCCGCCTTGCGCGGGCGGAGTCATGACGGAACGGTTCCGTCATCAGCACAGCTCACCCGTAGCTGATGACGGAACCGTTCTGTCATCAGCACGCAAGGGGTTAAGGGATTATGATCCGACATGATTCGGGGTAATTTTTCCATTTTTGAGTGAGTTTTAATTGAACTAGATATCAAAATGTAATCAAGTCTAGCATGTGTATGATGTGGATTTGAATAATATGTATACCCTGGATCATCGGAGTTACTATATAAAGTCTGCCACGCATCAATTAGGCCATGGGTAATACACAGTTCCTTGATTGCTTTAAAGACTTTTGATTTTCGACCATGATAATGCCAATTGTCTTTTGTGGACCAATCATGCGAGAGATTTATATTGAAGTCGCCACAAATTTTAAGTGGTAGTGGCCAATTGGTAAGTTCATTGGAGACATTATTAATTACCAGGGGGTCATCATTATTACATCCATAAATTGTGCAGATGGTCATTAAAGAGGATTGCCCTGTATGAACTTCTGAGATCACCCATCTTCCCAATTTATCGGATTTAGTTTTATTAAACTTAAGCCCTCTACCTCTAGCCAAAAGTGCTACCCCTCTTGCCCGCATACCCTGTGTAGTTGCACCAATCAAATTGTATCCAAATGAATTTAATATTTGTAATTGTGACCCTCAATATGGGTTTCCTGTAAGCATGCGATATTGGCACCAATAATCTGTAGGCCAACTGCTACCATTTACCTCTTCTTGATGTCATTTAAACCACATATATTTACTGAAATTTTTGTTTTAATTTTCCCATCTATCAATCCTGGATTTTGTGTCTATATAGTGATGCTTTTCTTTCAGTTCGATGGAAAATTTGTAGATGAACTATCTGATCTGCCCGACCAGCCCCCCTCTTACCCACCCCCCACCCACCACCACCTTTGAAGGTTACCTGATCTCGTTGCGACCAGGGGTGTGACATCAGTGTAAGCGAGCAGAGCGGGCTGGGCTGGTTTACAAATGTACATTACATATTTATTATAACTCAAATAAACTAAGGCCTAATTATTTCAATTAACGTATCACTTTTAGAAGTTGGATAGGCTTGTCTTCCAGCTTATTCAACCGATAAACAAAATCTTCAATTATATCTTAAACTTTATGCATGAATAAGAGGTGGGATAATTGATTTGGTTTATCTTATCCTCTAACATATCCTGAAATTATTTCCCAGAGTTTCGTTGAATAGTCTCTGTAATTTCATGTAGATAGTCCTCCACTTGTATTTCACTATTAAATGTTCTTGTTGAGCCCTTGTATATGATTTTCAGGCATGACGGATTTTGCAAGAATACTTTCGCTCCGAGTTTTTCAAATGGATCAAATAGTTGGCGCATTTTCCATCTGCACTCTACAGTAGAGTGAGCAAAGTCCGGTCTCGCAAAGAACTTAAATCCCTTATGTTCTCCTTGTGTTGTTGGTCCTGCAATATCATAAATTGCTTCGCGGAGAACAAAGTTACCAAAGCAGACCAACATTGCTCTGGGATATTGATTTGGCTTTTTGGGATGTTTTGAAAGAGTCAAGGGGAAGCGATGGGCCCGTTGTACCTCCCTTGCCATATCCCAGGCTTCCAGTTCCGGGAATGATTCTTTCAGGATGTTAATCATTGCCCCTCTGACATCATCTCCCTCGAATTTCTCTGGAATTCCAAGGAACCTTAGGTTGTTCCTTCTAGATCTATTTTCATGATCTTCTACCTTAGCCATTAGGTCCTTTATTATTCCATCTTGCTCTTTTTCGTTTTTTTGAAGTTTCATAACATCGGTTTCAAGGTTCTCAGTACGAGTTTCAACAATTAACCATTCTGTCCGACATTTCCGAGCAGATATTGGCAACTTTTTTCACAGCCCCTTGTAACTTCTTAATGGCCTTGCAATTTATTAGACTGTCTTTTTTAACATCCTCATGGAGTTCCTGCGGACCATTATCGCCACTCCCCTAAAACTCTGGGCCAAAATCTTAACAAATATTTTTAACGCTTCCAGTACTAAAACCTTTCCTGCCTCGTGGGCTACCTCAATCATTGTGCCGATTTTTAAAAAAGCGCAACGAGGAGACCCCTCATGTTAAAGACCCATTTCCCTTTTAGACTCTGCGGTCAAGATCCTGGGCAGAGTTCTGTTATATAAACTAAGGGAAAACATAGACCATTGTGCAGTTTTGTCTAATCTACCATATGGGTTTAGAGAAAAGAGGGGCACTCTGAACCAGTGTTTGAACCTTCACCTCCTAATTGCTAAATACATGGTGGCGAAAGAGGGGCCCCTATTCTTGGCTTTCATGGACCTCTCATCGGCTTTCGACCTGGTGAACAGGCATAAGTTGTGGTCGATGCTTTTGGAAATCGGCATCGATCCCTCGCTTGTTAGTTTCATGGCGTCCCTTCACCAGGAGTTGTTTGCCTCAGTTAGAGTCACCAAAGAGGGTAGGTGCACAAGTCATTTTTGATCCAAGAGGCGGGTCAGGCAGGGCTGTATCCTGGCCCCTCTCCTTTTTACCATTTACATTAATAGCCTGGGTAACTTCCCAGACTTACCAGGGGTCGATGTACCGCGTGTACGAGACTCAACAATACCAGTTCTCCTATACGCGGATGACGCAGTTTTGTTGGCCCGTACTGGGGTGAGTTTACAGATCTATTTGGAGTTTTTATGGATCGGTTGGATCTAAAAATTAATATAAAAAAATCTCACACCATGGTGGTGGGTAAAACTCGAAATAAGTACAAATCTAAAGCCTTCTTTTGTAAGGAAGAGATGGTCTCCAGGGTCTCTGCTTTCCCCTATCTAGGTGTTCTCTTTGATGAGAAGGGTACGTGGGGCCCTCAAACTAAGCTTAAAAGTATCTCTTTGGCGAGATCTATGTCAGCTCTCATGGGTTTTTCAAAAACGCTTGGGGGCACGTCCAATGGAGGCCCTCTTGAAGGTATAAAACACAAAATGCATACCAATTGCTACATATGGTTCAGCCATATGGGGTTATGTATCTCAGGAAAAGATACAACAAGCGGAAAATAGGTTCATGAGATACCTTCTGACAGTCCCACAGTCTACTCCCACTTTTTCAGTACATTCAGAGGTAGGCTTGGACTATGTCACAGATAAACTGAAAATGGCCCCTTTAATTTTCTGGGTTAAAATTTCACTTAACCCTGAAATAACCTTGAATCACGCTATTTTGAATGATGTTGTATCATTGGAGTATGCTAAAAGGGTACCCTGGCTGGAATATTTGAGAACATCATTTGAAATGCTAGGCCGTCCTGAGTTGTACCTAATTCCATCTTGTATCAGAAAGGAGGATATAAATTGGATTAAGCAGCACTTTGTACGTAGGATCAGATTAGACCGTGAGGAGCGGGAATTAGTAAAACCTATACTTAGATCTCACTTTATGTTATTGACATCCCCCTCACTTGAGCCATATCTGAAGACTGTGACTAAACCCTATCACAGAGTTTTACTGATAAAATTTAGATTTTATCAAATACATTATTCCCTGGGTACATACCAAACTTGGGGTAATCCTGATCATTCCCCGCCCTGCACCTGCGATAATTTTTTATCCCAGGACACCATGCATTTCCTTATGTTTTGTGGGTTTTTTGTAGAATTAGGAAAAAATATTTGATCCGGATCCTGCGAGAAGCTGGCTTTAGTCAAGTCAGGCCTGCTCTCATGTTTCTTCGGATGTTAGGCAGTCCCTCTATTACCTTTCGCGTGGCTAGTTTCTTAGTGGCAGCATTAAGAATAAAAATGAAAAGTCTTGAGACAAATGTATAAACACGCCTGTTTTTCTATATGAATTCTACCTTATATGTCTTTTATGGGCACTCACTGAAACTGTACATATATGAAATGTTGATGTTTTTGTATGTTTATTTGTTGTTTCTTTTATGATTTTTATCAATCGAATAAAGTATTTTGACTGACTGACTGATTTTCCCAGAATCGCTACTTGTTGGAAAATGGCCCTCTTTGAAGGGTTAACCCAAACTTTTTACATTCTGCTTTTTGTCAGCGTTAGGACTCTGGGCACTTTATCTCTACTGACCAGTGCTAAAGTACATGTGCTCTCTCCTCTAAACATGGCCTGAATGATTTACACCTTTTCCGCATATATGATTTATTTTTAGGCTCCTTGTTAGGCTGATTGTGAGAGTTGTCAGTTCACCCTCCGTTTGTCATCTACTGTGTCTCTGAAGGGCCTGCTGATCTATCGCCTTCCTGGCTCTTTGGGAAATTTCCCCAAATCTCTCCTAGAAACTATCACACTTCTTGCTTCCTCAACTACCAACTTTGTTGCTCTGGGGGATTTTAATATCCATCTGGATGACCCCTCTAACGCCCCGGGAGTAGATCTGTTGGATGATCTCAAAGCATTTGGGATCACTCTGGCCAACCCGGGGGCGACCCATGAGAAGGGCCATCTGTTGGACCCCATATTTTCTAACTTGGACCACCTCAATTCATCTCCGGCGCTGCCCCTGCCCTGGACAGACCATTTTTTGGTGTCCGCAGTGTGGCAATTTGATAATCTAGCTGCAATGGTTCCAAGGGTTCACACTTTGGAAAGAGCTTGGTTGAGGCTCCCGGTTGACACCTGGGCGGCACATCTGGAGGCAACGCGGCCCCCTCTTGGATCCAACCCGTCAGTCGCGGAAGCTAATCTTCACACCTGGCTAACGGAGTCATTAGACCTCCTCCTACCCAAAAGGAAACAACTTATGAAGGGGAAGAGAGTGGGTTCGGCGCCCTGGTACACGTCCGAATTGAGAACCTTAAGGAAGGGATGCAAGAGGCTAGAGCGGTCCTGGAGGAAAGACTGGAGTGAAATGAAGCGGAAGGAATATCGGGAGGCTTTGAGTACTTACAAATCCGCCATTCGGGAGGCAAAATCTGGATTCTTTGAAGAGAGAATAGGCTCTGTGGCCAACTCTTCTAAAGAGTCATTCAGGGTTATCAAGGAGCTACTGAACATCCCCGAACCTCAGATCATCCACGAGGACCCAAGCAAAAAATGCACAGAACTGGCTTCCTTTTTTAAAACAAAAATTGACAACATACTAGCTTCCCTTCCCCGGCAAGATGAGGTATTTTCCTCGGGTGACAACCCCAGCTCTCAGTTGGAGATGCGATTAGTTGAGCTGGCCTCCTTTGGTACTGTCACTACGGAGGAAGTTCTCTCGATTTTGAGGACCATGAAGAGTGGCTCCCCGAAAGACCCGGCACCGATTAAATACCTAAAACAGGTGGCCTCTACCATCGGCGGCCCAGTGATGGACCTTATAAACCTGTCCCTCACTCAAGGGGTAGTACCCCCCAGTTGGAAAGGGGCGGTCGTGAAGGCTCTTTTAAAGAAGCCTAACCTGGACCCCGCCGACCTCGCCAACTTTAGACCTATCTCCCTGCTGCCGGGTCTCAGTAAGGTCGCTGAGAAGTTGGTGAACAGCCGCTTGTCGGACTTCTTGGAGGCCAACTCCCTCTTAGGTGATTCCCAAACGGGCTTTCGTCCCGGTCAGGGGACCGATACCGCCCTGCTGGCCGTTGTGGAGAACGCTAGGAGCAGTTTGGATTCGGGGGGATCAGTGGCAGTGATCCTCCTGGACCTCAGTGCTGCTTTCGACAGCGTGGAACATCTGGTGCTTCTCCAACGGCTGGCTGGTGTGGGGATCACAGGTTCGGCCCTCAAGTGGTTTGCTTCCTTCTTGGAAGGCCGTACATTTGAGGTGTGGGAAGGCCATGAAAAATCATCTTCAATCCCTCTCCAGTGTGGTGTGCCACAGGGCTCTTCATTGAGCCCTACTTTATTTAACGTTTATATGGCCCCCCTGGAGAGCGTGGTACTGCCGCTGGGTATTAAAATCATCAGTTATGCTGATGATACTCAGCTGGTGGTAGGCCTCTCCCAGTCGGCTCACCATCCTGACCGGCTGCACTCGTGTTTGGAGAAGATCTACACATGGATGTGCAGCTCAGCACTAAAGCTAAACGGCTCCAAGACGGAGCTGATGCTGCTGGGAAATTCTTCTCCATCTTTGTCTCCCAGCAGCTGGCCCGACTGCCTTGGACCTGTACCCACCCCCAAGCAGGAGATTAAGAGCCTCGGGGTTTGGCTTGAGCAGGACCTGTCGTTTAAAACCCATGCCAAAAAGACTGCTGGCGTTTGCTTTGGCCTGCTCCGCTCGGCTCGGAAGATTCTACCACTGCTCCCAGCGGTCACTAGGAGACTTCTCATCCAGGGGCTCATCATCTCGCGGCTGGATTTCAGCAACGCGTTGTTCCTGGGTGCTCCAGAATCTACCATGAACAAACTGCAGCAAGTGCAGAATGCGGCCGCCAGGCTCCTGACGGGCCTCCCCAGACATCAATCTGCTCGCCCTGCGCTGAAGGCGCTGCATTGGCTCCCTGTGAGGGACAGGGTGAAGTTCAAGTCACTTTGTATCGCTCATAAAGTCCTGCAGGGGACAGGTCCACCTATTCTGGGGGAGATGGTCCAGCCCTATAAGGCCCCCCTTTCTCTCCGGTCTGACCACCAACATCTTTTACAGGTAGGGAGGGTGAAGAAAGCAAGAACTGGTGGCAGAAGGTTCTCGATAAAAGTAGCCTCTTTGTGGAACTCTCTTCCCTTACATCTACGTTCGGAAGCTAGTCTTCTTCGGTTCCGCAAACTTTTAAAAACTTTCCTGTTCTCTGCTTAACCCCCTCATTACTCTGGTAGTTCCATTCTCTGGTTGAGCGCTGGGATGCCTTTTTGGTAACCAGGCGCTATATAAAACTCAGAATAATAATAATAATAATAATAGGCGGTATGCCATATACAAGGGGCCTGTAAATGAAATTCTACTATTGGGCATGAGGCTCTAATTGTGCCACCAACAGCAGTAGCCTTTCAAACCTGTCTCAGGCCCGCCACTGCAGGGCCTGCGTGCAATGTACTGCACCTTTGACTTGGCATTTAAAACGACTTGCCAAGCTTGAAACTCCCCTTTTGTTACACATATGTAAACTCTCAAGGTAAGCCCTAGGTAGCACTAAAGGAAGGGTGCTGTGTAAATGAAAGGTAGGACATTTGCTGGTATTTTTTTGCATGTGCTGGTAGTGAGAAACAGCTAATTTAGTCCGTTGCTACTGTGAGGCTTACTCCTCCAATAGGTTAGCACTGGGAATTCCTCTTTACACGTTTAAGCTGTAATTCCTGATCAGAGAGGAGTAGCTATTCATGTTTCATATGTTTGGAATGGTAATAACAAATGTTCCTTACTGGTAAAGTTAATTTGGCATTACTATTTTAGAAATGCCACTTTTAGAAAGTGAGCATGTGTCTGTGCTTATGGCTCTGATCTTTGCAGCCTATATCCAATACATGCCAGGGGTGGGTGATAGCTACACTTTGTGAATTCCTTTTAGACAGCCACAACACAGGGACAATAGGTGTGTCTGAGTACATATCTTCTTACATCTGCATTTTAATAGACTTCCCTTGGCAGGATTGAAGGGAGGGGTTAACCCATCAATTGAATAGGCAGTGTTCTGTCCCGACAAAAAGGACGATCTACCACCCACAGATGACCTGGTAGACAGGTCTGGGTTGAAAGGGATACTTGCCCATTACAGGTACCTGCTTTGAAGTCACCCCCTACATCAAACTGCTGCGCTGATTCAAGGACTCAACTGGACTGCTGATCTAGAAGGCCTTCTTTTCTATTTTTTGCCCTGCTCCTTGCTGCTTTCTGACTCTTTTGAAGTAGAGCTTGACTCTGCCTTCACTCCAACTGATCTCCAAAGGTTTGATGTCTTACCTCCTGTTGCTGGAGACTAAGGGATATTAGAGTCTCTATTTCTGCCTCTGCAACTGACTAACTGGAAGCGACCCAGATACTTGCAACTCGGATTTCATCACATCTCCTTTGTGTGCATAACAGAACTGGCTCATGAACACCGTTGCAAGCGTAAAATCGGTGCATCGCATCGGAACCAGTGCTTTGCCTTTAGAGCTAAACCTATTGGATAGCAAATTGCAGCTGCTGCAGCTTGGAGAGATCGACACCTCCCCTCGACTGCATGGCAAAATCCTGCGCATCACTCATGCCTCTTGATTCTGGCACCTGTCTTCGGAACTGATGCACCACCTTCACTGCATGGAGAAGATCGGCGCATCCGGTGCTAGCGACTAGGAAAGGTACTTTTTCACCGGCCCTGCATTCGTCCTGTAGCCAGCAGGCACTCCATAGAGATGGCCCAAACTTTGACTTTGCCCCGGACTAGCGCAACCTAAAGTGTTCTTCTTAGCACCACTTGCCTCTAAGCAATTTGCTGCATTTATTCCTGTAAAATTAAATATCTCAACTTCTTTAAATTGGACTTTTGTCAATTTGATCATGTTTTGTTCAAAATATAATAACCTGAAACAACTGATTTTTCTAAACAGCTGCAATGTCTTGTGGTGTATTTATTGTGTTACTATGTGAGTGTGTTGCACAAATACCTTACACATTGCCTCTTTAGATAAGCCTGCAAGCTCTGTTCCAAGCTACCAAAGGTTGAGCACAAGTTATTTTGTAGTGTGTATCTAGTTTACCCTACCTAGAGTAGTAGTTACTGCCGGGCCTGGGTGCATACCTCAGCCAACCAGGAATCACATTTCTAACACTATTTACTTAGGCCCTTCTTGCCTCACATAATTGGGGATGGACTGGAGGGAAGCTCCTTCACCTAGGCGATGATAGCTTTATATTTTATCTGACATGTGCACCACTTTGGCTCGACTCGTGAGTCTGCTGTCGCGCAATGAATCTACAGAGCTTATTGTCTTTCTTTCACTGCAGAGTGAGAAGCATACACCTTGAGTCTGCACAGTGTATCTTCTAAAATGCAGATGACGGGGGGCATGGCCAAGATGGTGACCTGAACAGACGCAGGTCTTTGAGGCTCCCTGCCCCGGCTCCCGCCATCAGCCTTAAACAGCAGTAAATATGGACCCTGCGACCACGGCACTGACACCCAAGTGGCCGCAGTCGCAACCCACCTCGCCAGAGCAATTCAGGAGCCGATCAACCGAGCTCACAGTGCCGACGACGTAACTGACCCAGACCGCGGAGCGAGGAAATGGCGGACTCCGCGGCGCGCGAACCAGCGCTGCTCTGAGGCCGCCCTGCAACTTGCCCTGGACGAGCGCTGACTGGTCCGCGGCAGGCAGCGGCCCGTGGATCGTTGGTCCCATCCCTGGGCTGAGAGCGGTGCCCGTGATCCGGACCCGCCTCCTTCCAGCCCGGACCCTGGTGCTCGAGCCTGCCCCCCCTCCCCACTGCCAGTCCGGTGGAGGCAAATCCAGGCCCCGGCTCTTTTGGCCTGCGACGCTGCGAGACCCAGCGGGTCCAGGGGTTGGACGCGGCGCCGTGCAGCTCTGGGCATGGCGGAGGGATTCGGAAGCTCCATGGTGCCTTGGCCCCCAGTAGACCAGCCGGCGAAGTTGACGAGTTGGCGCTCTCTGCGGTGCGGCGATCGGCAGCAGCGAGGACTGAGCGGCTGCCAGCGCTGGGATGGAGAGGTGAGGAGCTTTGGCGGGAGATCGAGCCCCCGGTGTGCGGCACAATAGACTTTTGACGGTCCGGGCTGCAGCCCGCTTAGGTGGTCTGAAAGGAGGCGTGGGGAGCCCTGATCCGCCAACTAGAGGGCCCTGCTCTCCGGCCTACCACACAGAGAGCCTCGTGGCTGGGTCCTAGGTCAGGGGGCCTGCCCGGGAAGCCGCCGAGATTCGAGGCGCCCATCACGGCGTGACCCCCACCCAATGCAGCCGGAGAGGTGGGGCAGTCAAGCCGGCAAGGTTGAGCCCACTGGAGGGGTGCCCAGGTACGACACGGAGGTGCTGAAAGCCAGGCCCTGACAGGCCCCTCCATACTGCGCGACAGCGAAGGACACTAGGGGGGTGGTGAGAGAGAGACACCGGGCATTCTAGAGCACCTGCGCGACAGCGCGACCGGTCCGAGGACCACGGGCTACCCGCCGCCGCAGCTACTAAGCCCCGAAAAGCGACACGCCCGGCGGAGGTGCGGTGATTGAGTTCTCTGCTACACGTGCCACCGCAGTGCCGCCATCCACTCACCCTGACCTACCCAGACACAGCGGCGGACAGATTGGACGGCGCAGCCTGCCACCCACAGCGGTGGGTAAGTGAGGAGCAGACCGCTCCCCTGCTAACCCCGGAGTGGACACCGGGAACCCCCGGACAGCTTCGAACCCCAGGGCCCTGGATCCTGGGCCGCGACCCGGCCATGTCATCCACCAACCGCCGCGCGGGCCGTACTATCCCGGACATGCTGGCAAAAGGTTCGACCAAGGGGGACAAGAGTCCTGACAAACCTGCACAGGTCACACAGCCCAAACTGGGCGATCGGGGAGACGGTGAAGCGCCATCCACGAAATCCTTCATGGAAACATTATTCGCTTCCTTCAGAGATGACATCCAAACACTGAAGCAGGAAATGGGGGGCGGGTACAAAGAACTGAGGAAAGACATAGATGAACTAGGGGAGCGGGTAGCCGAAGTGGAATCAACGGACGCTGCCAGAGTCGAGGAGGTGCATATCCTGCAGCAGGAGATAATTAGACTCCAGGAGCAACAAAAAGACCTACAGACCCACACTGAGGACCTGGAGAACCGCTCGAGGCGCAATAACATACGCGTCCGGAACGTACCCTCAAAGGCGAAGGGGGAGGATGTGACTGCTTACCTGCAGGGCCTATTTGGGGACATACTGGGGAGCCAGACGACTTCGAGGTCAGGATTGATAGGGCGCACAGAGTGGGCCTCCCTAGACGGGCGTCCAACCCCCCACCGGACATCCTCGCCTCACTATATAGACACAAAATCCAGGATTGATAGATGGGAAAATTAAAAAAAAATTTCAGTAAATATATGTGGTTTAAATGACATCAAGAAGAGGTAAATGGTAGCAGTTGGCCTACAGATTATTGGCGCCAATATCGTATGCTTACAGGAAACCCATATTGAGGGTCACAATTACAAATATTAAATTCATTTGGATACAATTTGATTGGTGCAACTACACAGGGTATGCGGGCAAGAGGGGTAGCACTTTTGGCTAGAGGTAGAGGGCTTAAGTTTAATAAAACTAAATCCGATAAATTGGGAAGATGGGTGATTTCAGAAGTTCATACAGGGCAATCCTCTTTAATGACCATCTGCACAATTTATGGATGTAATAATGATGACCCCCTGGTAATTAATAATGTCTCCAATGAACTTACCAATTGGCCACTACCACTTATAATTTGTGGCGACTTCAATATAAATCTCTCGCATGATTGGTCCACAAAAGACAATTGGCATTATCATGGTTGAAAATCAAAAGTCTTTAAAGCAATCAAGGAACTGTGTATTACCCATGGCCTAATTGATGCGTGGCAGACTTTATATAGTAACTCCGATGATCCAGGGTATACATATTATTCAAATCCACATCATACACATGCTAGACTCGATTACATTTTGATATCTAGTTCAATTAAAACTCACTCAAAAATGGAAAAATTACCCCGAATCATGTCGGATCACATCCTCGCCTACCTCCCAGACTTTACAGGCCGGACCCCGAAACAGTAGCCCTGGAACATGCGGCCGCCATTCAAGAGGTGTCCAAAGACACAGCCAGCGGGCCATGAGACATGGCAATCTAAGCGGCATGGGGGCGGGGGTGGGGGTGGGGAGCCGACGGGTTGCCGTTGCCATTGCCTACCCATCACGGATACACCTTACCACGGGTCCGGATGGACTGCTAGCTGGACCCGGGACTATGTTTGACCAAGACCTTTTCAACCTTTTCACAGTCGGGACTAAGGGATGGGGGGAGGGATGGGGGTGGTGTTGCGGAAGTTCGGTTTGGGAGGGAGTTGAGAGGGGGGTGAGGGGGGAGGGGGCTCTCCTTGCCCAGGGGATTTTGACCTTGCAATTTGGTTCTGCAGACAGACTCACGTCGGGCGAAGGGGTGTCCTACCGCTGGTGCACGCAGCACAGGCGCTGGGCTTAGCTGACTCTGCAATGCGCCCGCCATGACGCGCCGCTTGACCGCGCTCTCGCTTAATGTGCGGGGCCTTAAAAACCCGGTCAAGCGCAAGGCGATACTGTCCTTCCTAGAACACTCGAAAGCTGACATTTGCCTCCTGCAAGAGACACACCTAGTATCTAAGGACCATCATAGACTTAAGTCACGCTCCTTCCCTTGGCAGTTTTTCTCATCCACTCACAAAAAGGAAGCGGGGGTAGCGATATTGGTAGCCAAATCCTTTGAGGGGAGGGTCTTGCATAAGGAGGCTGAGATCAAGGGGCGGCTCCTCATCCACAGCTTTCAGGTAGCGGACCAGACATTACTAGTGGGCACTGTTTAAGCACCAAACGAGGGTCAGGAGAAATTTTTACACACATCTTTAGAGACGGCCACGGCCACCACGCACCCACACTTACTACTCGGTGGGGATCTCAATTTAGTGATTCATAACACAGCAGACAGCTCCGGCCAGAGGTTCGGCCAGGTTGGGGCACTCTCGACATCAGGACATGCACACATTTCAGACCTAGGCCTCACAGATCTGTGGAGACACTCTCACCCGCATACGACAGCCTACACTTACTATTCGGCAGCCCACAAGACCTATGCGCGGCTGGACTATTTTTTGTACTCCTCCCAACTGACTGCACAGGCTCAGGATGTAGAGATACTCCCAGCCTCATTATCTGACCATTCGCTGGTGGTGGCGACCTTCATGGTAGTGTCCACGCCGAAACCTCAATGACACTGGAGGTTACGGGACGGGCTTTTACAGGTCCCGGCCAAACAAGAACGACTCAAAGCAGCGATCGCTCAATTTTTGACGCACAACGCGAATGGGGACACAACTAAAACCACACAATGGGCGGCACTCAAAGCGGTCCTTCGCGGGGAGATCATATCGATCGCCGCCGCTAATAACAAGGAAAAGAGCCGAACTCACTCAACGGGTAGCTGAACTGGAGCAGATGCACCAACGCACCGGGGGGCGTGGCACCAGCTGTGCACCGAAAGGAAGATGCTGGCTGCCCTAGATCAAGATGTAGCGCTTTCCTCCCTAAACCAGGCGCAAGTGGACTTCCTGGATTGGCCCATCAGCCTTGAGGAGGTCATCTCGGCGATATCCTGCCTTAAAGTGGGGAAATCCCTAGGGTCGGATGGCTATACAGCGCCCTTTTACAAGACATTCTGCCCACAAGTTGCCCCTATACTGCGTGACCTTTTTAACACGTTTGATCAGCCCGGCGCCATCCCTCCTGACTTACTAGAGGCGGCCATCTCGGTGATCCCTAAACCCAGGCGCGACCCGACCAATTGCAGCTCATACCGGCCTATCTCCTTACTGAACGTAGATCTGAAGCTTTACACCGGCATTCTTGCAAGTCGCCTAGCACCGTATATGCAGCAATTAGTGGAGCCTGATCAGTCGGGCTTCGAACCACAAAGGCAGACTAGCGACAATACCCGGCGGGTCCTCCATCTCATCGAGGCCGGATCACGCATGAGACCGGGCTGTATGCTCCTCACTATCGATGCAGAAAAGGCATTCGATAGAGTGCACTGGCCTTACCTTGACCAGGTACTACAGCACTTCGGGTTCGGAGAAGTCCTTCGCCACCGTATATTTAATTGCTATCGCCGACCCAATGCAGCAGTGCGAGTTAATGGCCACACTTCCCCATGATTTGACATTAGCAGAGGAACCCGGCAGGGTTGTCCGCTCTCCCCCCTCCTGTTCGCGCTCTATATGGAGCCGATGGCGCAGAGAGTGTGGCACCACAAACTCATCTCTGGCATTCCCTTTGGCGGAGACACGCACAAGATTAGTTTGTATGCGGACGATATCCTGTTGTCTCTCACCAATCTGATGCAGTCACTACGGGCACTCTTTGCGGAACTCCCCATATTCGCACTGGCGTCGGGCTTCAAGATAAATGTGGTGAAATCGGAGGCCCTGAATATTTCGTTGCTGCCGGAGACTCTGGAAGAGGTCAAAGCAGAGTTCAATGTGCAGTGGTCCGACGCCTCCATCCCCTACTTGGGTGTCCTTCTGGCCCCGACGGTGCAGGACACCGCGGAGACCAACTACACGAAACTCAGCAGGAAACTCCGAGACCAGCTACGGCGTTGGAAACGCCACACTCTGTCCTGGCTCGGCCGGATCGCGGCCATCAAAATGACTCTGCTGCCCCAGATTCTATACTTGTTCCAGACACTTCCCTTGCGGCGGCCGGCCGTGTGGCTTCAGAAAACACAGTCGGAGTTAGCACGGTTTGTCTGGAACGGCCGACGCCCGCGGTTTAAACACACTATTGCTGCTTTGCCACCTGATCATGGTGGTGTTGGCATTCCCGACCTCACATTCTACTTCCAGGCGACACAATTGCGCACGCTAGTGGAACGGCATCAACTAGAGTCCGGCAAACACTGGCTCTTTCAAGATCAGGCGGTGGCCGGCCGCCCACTGCAGGGTGTCCCATTCCTACCACGGTGTCATAGACCCCCCAACCTGTATGCCTCAAAGATCACGAGCACGGTCCTTGAGGTGTGGGACAGGGTGGCCGTGGCTAGAGGACTGACCACCTTTCCCTCGCCGATGACTCTGATATTCGATAACCCAGACTTCACGCCGGGCCTGGACGCTAGGGCATACGCGGCATGGAGAGCGACCCCCTGCAGGGATGTGGGACACATGTTTGACCTCAAAGGTATCCTCCCGTTCCACAAAGTGAAAGAGGACTACGGCATTGTCGAGACGGATCGCCTACAGTACCTGCAGGTGCGACATTGGGTTCTTCACCCCTCGATCCAGCCCGGAGCACAACGACATCTCACACCCTATGAGCGGTGGCTGCTGACCCGCACATCGGACAAAAAATTAATCTCAGACCTCTACCAACAGTTACTGCTCACCAACGTTCACACATACAACGCAGGAAGGGCTAGATGGGAGAGGGACCTGGGGCGCCAACTCACGTTGAAGGAATGGGAGGGAGTTTATTACAGGGCCAGACATTCAGCACACCATACGGGTCTCATTGAAACAATGACCAAAGTCGATACATACTGGTATCATACACCCGAGAGGTTGCACCGGTGGGATTCCCAAGTCAGCGATCGCTGCTGGAGGGGTTGCGGGGAACTGGGGACGTTGGAACATTTGCTATGGAGCTGTGATAGACTCCGTCCCTACTGGACCCCCATTCTTGATCCAATACATTCTCATCTAGACACGCAGCTCCCTCGATTCCCATCATACATTCTACTGGGCCTTCCTAACGCTCTCATGTACCCCTTGAAATCCTGGAGAGGGAAGCTGATTGCACTGGCTCTGGGGGCGGCAGTTCAGAACATTGTGGCCCACTGGAGAGCTGTCCAGGCCCCGCAACAACTGGGTTGGCTGCATCGTCTCTGGGCGATTCTGGGGATGGAAAAGTTGTCATTAGCCTCAACGGGGAGGGGAGCGGACTTTGCAGCACTATGGCAGCCTTTTCTAACCTTGCTGACCGGGGAATTCAGGGAATTGAGCTGTCCCCGTTATCTACGGCTGCTACGACTTGCAGACACCCCACTACCAGAGCCTAAGACACACTCACATAGGCGCAGAGGCCCAGCACACGCGGTACCGCCTGGCTCGTGGAGAGTCAGTGATGGACTGTTACCCTATGCGCGACTAATGGACAAGGAGAGGGGAGGGAGCGGGAGGGGGGGGGACCACTGGGGTTGTTTTATCCTTTGTTGGGGCTTCCTGTTCGTTCTCGCATTTTTATTGGCTCTGCTTGCACCTCCATGGCACCTCTTTTGACGCGGCCGGCCCGAATGGGTTGTAGGCGGCTTGCTGTGTTAATTGTGCTGTTGAGTCAGTTAGTCATGAGTACGCAGTGACTCTGTCTTAGGTCGCCTCCTATGTGGGTCGGCATAGATGACTTTGAGAGGTAAATTGCGCTTGTTTATTGCTCAATAAAAAAGATTTAATACTAAAATGCAGATGACAGACTGCACAGACTCAATTTAACGGCAAAATACGACTGCCTATTGCCTCTATCGCAGCTTTTCTCAGCACATCACAAGCTGGGACCCATGCCCTTGTGTATAAGTGGGAAAGGATTGGGTGACCATGCTTGCCATTCCCTTATTGGCATGAAGCCCTAGCGCTGCAGGGCCTCAGTCTAATTCGCTGATGCTTAATTTTACCCCTATGTCATTCGTCGGTGGAGAAGGGCCTTCAAAGCTATGTCTGTGCCGAGCTAATGACCTCATAAACCTCAGTGTTGTGAGACTGTCATCGCGGTAAAGACTCTAGAATTTGGGTCAGCCCTTGGGCAACAGTTTTAGTGATTGCGTATGTCACTGACTCACTACAGCAACCACGGTGCGTGACCATGTGCAGCAGCCTTCATCCTCTGCCAACTGCAAGACAGAAAAAGTGAGTGCATGTTTTGTTTTTTTCTGAAAAAGGAGCAGTTTACCATTAACGTTTTCCTTAATTTTAACTGGCCTTAGGGGTGAAAGTAAAGGAGGGGAGCCCCGATGGCCTCGACAAGAAACCACCATTGCAAATAACCCCCTTTAATCTTCTCAGATTGTAGACCCTTCTAATATTGACCACAGCCACCAAGTGTACCCATGGCATATGTGCCACCTTGGCCATGATCTGTTTTTTTAGAAACAGCAGGTTGCTTTCTGGGAATTGTAGCTTGACGTTCAACAATGCATGCATGGGCTCAAAAATACTATTGCTCAAAGAGCTGCTGATAAAAAATCCAAGACTGGCTGAAAGTGTTGCACGTGGCATAAAGCTACCTCACAGCTTTTAGAACAATTGCGGACAGACCTTCACCCTTCACAGTCAAACCTTCTCACTTTTCTTATATGATGCATCAAGGGCAATTTGTGGTAAGTTATAAACACGTGGCCTCGAGGCTCATACTGCTTGGTCTACCTTGTGTTTTTTCTGTGCATATTGAGATTCTCAGTAGCATGATGGTGTTCACCTATGACATCATGCTCATATAGAGGTAATAATGTTAATTTGTGCAATGATGTTGCCACTCCTATCATGATGATACCCTCTTCTGGCTAATTGTGGACCTGGTGGTAATTCTTTAAATATTTTCTCTATATGTTTCCCTTGTCTACTATTGCATTCACTCATTCATCATCCCAGACACTCTCACCCATTTGCTATTCAATGTTTGCAACAATACATGTACTCAGCTTTATAACAGTCACCATGCTCATCCAGCCATCCACCTCCAGCAGTGTGCAGCCACTGTCTTTTCTCCTGTGACTCAGAGCTTAAAAACATGGGTACGCAAACAGTTGAAAATCTGCATTCATGTTTTAATGCCTTAACCAATACCGGGGCATATTAACAAGGTGGCGATAAATACATTATCGCCGCTTAAGCGTCCGTTTTCAAACGCTAAGCAACGATAATTATATTGCTGTATCAGCAAGGTCACTTAGCGTTGGTTTTCAACGCTTAGCGACCGGATTTTTAATCGCCTAGCCTCGCATCGCTAATGAGATGCAAGGTAGGCGTGTGTTAGGTGTGTCTGGGAATACTTTAGGGAAATCTATTGCTAATGGGGCTTTGCGATATTAACAACGCGGCCCCGTCAGCGTTAGCGTTGTGATTTATATCGCTAACAGGGTCTTAACTCAGGAATCTAACGTCTGCTAAATTCTTGATTTAGGCATACCAGTAATCGGGG
>NW_028242083.1:0-107476 GCF_964263255.1 Lissotriton vulgaris | reverse complement strand
CACACACCCCAACACACAAACCCACACTCACACAACCCCATGCACTCACACGTACAACCCCACACACACACAAACCCCCCCACATAAACCTCACACACACAACCCCATACACAAACACAACCTTACACATAACCCCCCACACACACAACCACACGCACACAAACACCCACACACACAACCCCTCACACAACCACACACACAACCCCCCACAAACAACCACACACACAACCACACATACAACCACACAACCCCACACACACAACCAACCACACACACAACCACAAAGCCACCCCACACACACTCCCCCCAGACACACAACCCCACACACCACACAGCCCCACACACACACAACCCCACACACACAACCCCACACACACAACCCCCCCACACACAAGCCCCCCACACACACAACCCCCCACACACACAAACCCCCCACACAAACAAGCCCCCCACACACACAACCCCGCACACCACACAACCTCCCCACACACAACCCCCCCATACACACAAAACCACACACACAACCCCCGACACACGCAACCCCCCCACACACACAACCCCCCACACACAAACCCCCCACAAACAAACCCCCCCACACATCCCCAAACACACAACCCCACACACACAACCCCATACCCACAAACAGCCCCACACATTCGCACACAACCCCCCTCACACACACAGAACTCCCCACACTTGCAACACCACACACACACAACCCCACACACCACACACCACACCCCCCACACACAACCCCCCACACACAACCCCCCACACAACCCCACACACACAACCCCCCACACACAACCCCCCACACACAACCCCCCACACACAACCCCCCACTCACAACCCCCCACACCCAACCCCCCACACACAACCCCCCACACACAACCCCCCACACACAATCCCCCCACACACACAACCCCCCACATATACACCTCCCACACATGCAACCCCACACACACACAACCCCACACTCACAACCCCACACACACACACAGCCCCCACACACACACAACCCCACACAAACACCCCCACACAGATGCACCCCCCCACACACACAACCCCACAAACTCACACACACACAACCCCATAACCACACAGACACAACCCCATAACCACACACACACAACCCCCAAACACACACCGCCCCACACATACATAACCCCACACACACAACCCCCCCACACACACAACCACACACACATAACCCCACACAACCGCACAACCCCCACAACCACACACAAACACACAACCACACACACACGCCCACACACACACAACCCTACACACACGCAACAACACACACACCACACAACCCCCCACACACAACCCCCCATAAACACACAAAAACACACAACCTCCTACATACACAACCCCCCACATACACAACCCCCCACACATACAACCCCCACACACATCCCCAAACACACAACCCCACACAAACAAACCCAAACACACACAACCTCCCCCCCACACACACAACACCTCATACACACAGAACCCCCCACACATGCAACCCCTCACACACACAACCCCACACACTCACACACAAAACCCCCCCACACACACAAACAAAACCCCCACACACACAAACCCCCACACACACAACCCTCCACACACACAACCCCCCCACACATGTGCACACACAACCACACAGAACTCCACACACCACACAACCCCCCCACACACACAACCCCCCCACTCACAACCCCCCCACACACACAACCCCCCACACACAACCCCATACACACAAACCCCACACACACAACCCCACACATACAACCCCAAACATACAACCCCCCCACACATAACCCCCCACACACAACCCCACAACTCACCCCCAAACACACAACCCCATAACCACCCCCACACAACCCCCCACATACAGCCCCCCACACATAACCCCCACCATACACACACCCCAGCACACACACAACCTCCCCCCACACACAACCACACACACATATGCCACACAACCACACACAAACACATAACCACACACACAACCCCACACACAACCACATACACACACAATCCCACACACACACAACCCCCCACTGACACACCCCCACACACAACCCCCCACATACAACCCCCCCACACACACAACCTCCCCCCACACACACACACCCTCACACACACAGAACCCCCACACACACAACCCCATACCCACAAACAACCCCACACAGTCTCACACAACCCCTAACACACACACACATAACCCCCACACACAACCCCCCCACACACAATCCCCACACACACAACCCCACACACTCACACACAACCCTACACACACACACCAACCACACACCACAGCAACCCCCATACACCCACAACCCCCATACACACACAAAACCACACACACAACCCCCTACACACCAACCCCCCACACACACAACCCCCCACACACACACACAAACCCCCCCACACACAACCCCCCCCCACACACAATCCCACACACACAATCCCACACATACAACCCCCCCCCACACACAACCCCCACACATAACCCCCCAAACACAACCCCACACAACCCCATACCCACAAACAACCCCACACAGTCACACACACACATAACCCCCACACACATAACCCCCACACACAACCCCCCACACACACAACCACCCCACACACACAACCCCCCACACACACAACCCACACACACACAACCCCACACACACAACCCTCCACACATAACCCCCCACACATAACCCCCTACACACAACCCCATACCCACAAACAACCCCACACAGTCACACACAACCCCCAACACACACACATAACCCCCACACACAACCCCCCACACACCCCCCCCACAAAACAATCCCCTACACACACAACCCCACACACACAATCCCACACACAACCCCCACCACACAAGCACCCCATACACAACCTCCCACACACACAACCAAACACACTCATACACAACTCACACACACACATCCCCCCACACACAACCCCCCCCACACACCCCACACCCAACCCCTCACACAATATCCAACACACACCCCACACAACCCCATACCCACAAACAACCCCACACAGTCACACACAACCCCCAACACACACACATAACCCCCACACACAGCCCCCCCACACAACCCCCCACACACACAACCCACCCCATACACAACCCCCACACACACAACCACACACACTCACACACAACCCCCACACACACAACCCCCCACACACAACCCCCCCCCCACTCACAGCCCCCCACACACAACCCCCCCACACACACAACCCCACACATACAACCCCACCACACATAACCCCCCCACACACAACCCCACAAACTCACCCCCACACAGACACAACCCCATAACCACACACACACAACCCCCAAACACACACCGCCCCACACATACATAACCCCACACACACAACCCCCCACACACACAACCACACACAAATAACCCCACACAACCGCACAACCCCCACAACCACACACAAACACACAACCACACAACCACACACACACGCCCACACACACCACACAACCCCCCACACACACCCCCCATAAACACACAAAAACACACAACCTCCTACATACACAACCCCCACATACACAACCCCCCACATACACAACCCCCACACATACAACCCCCACACACATCCCCAAACACACAACCCCACACAAACAAACCCAAACACACACAACCTCCCCCCACACACACAACCCCCTCATACACACAGAACCCCCCACACCTGCAACCCCTCACACACACAACCCCACACACTCACACACAAAACCCCCCCACACACACAAACAAAACCCCCACACACACAAACCCCCACACACACAACCCTCCACACACACAACCCCCCCACACACGTGCACACACAACCACACAGAACTCCACACACCACACAACCCCCCACACACACAACCCCCCACTCACAACCCCCCACACACACAACCCCCCACACCCAACCCCATACACACAAACCCCACTCACACAACCCCACACATACAACCCCAACCATACAACCCCCCCCACACATAACCCCCCACACACAACCCCACAACTCACCCCCAAACACACAACCCATAACCACCCCCACACAACCCCCCACATACAGCCCCCCACACATAACCCCCACACATACACACCCCAGCACACACACAACCTCCCCCCACACACAACCACACAACATAATGCCACACAACACACACAAACACATAACCACACACACAACCCCACACACAACCACAACACACACAATCCACACACACACAACCCCCCACTGACACACCCCCCACACACAACCCCCCACATACAACCCACCCACACACCACAACCACCCCCCACACACACACACCCTCACACCACACAGACACCCCCCACACACCACAACCCCCCACACACACAACCCATACCCACAACAACCCCACACAGTCTCACACAACCCCTAACACACACACACATAACCCCCACACACAACCCCCCACACACACATCCCCACACCACAACCCCACACACTCACACACAACCCTACACACACACAACCACACACACCACACACCCCCATACACCCACCACCCCCATACACACACAAAACCACACACACAACCCCCTACACACACAACCCCCCACACACACAACCCCCCACACACACACACAAACCCCCCCACACACAACACCCCCCACACACAACCCCACACACACAATCCACACATACAACCCCCCCACACACAACCCCCACACATAACCCCCACACACAACCCCATACCCACAAACAACCCCACACAGTCACACACACACATAACCCCCACACACATAACCCCCACACACAACCCCCCACACACACAACCCCCCCACACACAACCCCCCACACACACAACCCCACACACACACAACCCCACACACACAACCCCCCCACACATAACCCCCCACACATAACCCCCTACACACACCCCATACCCACAAAACAACCCCACACAGTCACACCAACCCCCAACACACATAACCTCCACACACAACCCCCCACACACACCCCCCACACACAATCCCCTACACACACAACCCCACCCCATACACAACCTCCCACACACACAACCAAACACACTCATACACAACTCACACACACACATCCCCCCACACACAACCCCCCCCACACACCCCACACCCAACCCCTCACACAATATCCAACACACAACCCACACAACCCCATACCCACAAACAACCCCACACAGTCACACACAACCCCCAACACACACACATAACCCCCACACACAACCCCCCCACACAACCCCCCACACACACAACCCCACACACATACCCACCCCATACACAACCCCCCACACACACAACCACACACACTCACACACAACCCCCACACACACAACCCCCCACACACAACCCCCCCCCACTCACAGCCCCCCACACACAACCCCCCCACACACACAACCCCACACATACAACCCCACCACACATAACCCCCCCACACACAACCCCACAAACTCACCCCCACACACACAACCCCATAACCACCCCCACACAACCCCCCACATACAGCCCCCCACACATAACCCCCCCCCCACATACACACAACCCAGCACACACACAACCTCCCCACACACAGACCACACACACATAACGCCACACAACCACACACAAACACATAACCACACACAACCCCACACACACACAATCCCACACACACACACAACCCCCCACTGACACCCCACACACACAACCCCCCACATACAACCCCCCACACACACAACCTCCCCCCTACACACAGACACACTCACACACAGAACCCCACACACACACAACCCCACACACACACAGCCCCATACCCACAAACAACCCCACACAGTCTCACACAACCCCCAACACACACACACATAACCCCCACACACAACCCCCCACACCACAATCCCACACACACACCCCACACCTCACACACAACCCTACACAAACACAACCACATACACCACACAACCCCCCATATACCCACAACCCCCATACCACACAAACCCCACACACAACCCCCCACACACACAACCCCCCACACACACAAACCCCCCCACACACAAACCCCCCCCACACACATCCCTCACACACAACCCCCCCACACACAACCCCCCCACACACAACCCCACACACACACAACCCCACCACACCCAACCCCCCACACACACACATAACCCCCACACACAACCCCCCACACACAACCCCCCACACACACAACCCCACACATACAACCCCCCCCCCCACACACAAACCCCACACACACACAAACCCACCCAACCCCATACCCACAAACAACACCACACAGTCACACACAACCCCCAACACACACATAACCCCCACACACACCCCCCCACACACAACCCCCCACACACAACCCCCCACACACAATCCCCCACACACAATCCCCCACCACACAACCCCACACACACAATCCCAGAAACATCACAACCCCACACACAACCCACCCCATACACAACCCCCCCACACACACAACCAAACACACTCACACACAACTCACACACACACATCCCACACACACAACCCCCCCACACACCCCACACCCAACCCCTCACACAATATCCAACACACAACCCCATACCCCACACAACCCCACACAGTCACACACAACCCCCAACACCACACACATAACCCCCACACAAACCCCCCCACACAACCCCCCCACACACACAACCCCACACACAACCCCACCCCATACACAACCCCCCCACACACAACCACACACACTCACACACAACCCCCACACACACATCCCCACACACACCCCACACCCAACCCCCCACACAACCACACACACACAACCCCAAACACACAAGCCCGAACTCACACAACCCCATGTACTCACAAGGTTAACCCCCCCACACACACACAACCCCCCACATAAACCCCACACACACAACCCCATACACAAACACACCCCCAAACACACAAACACCCACGCACACACAACCACATACACAACCCCCACACACAACCACACACAAACCCACACCCCACACAACCCCCCACACACACAACCCCACACACACAAACCCCCACTCACAACCCCCCCACACAAAACTCCCCCGACACACACAACCCCCAAACACAACCCCCCACACACAAGCCCCCCCAAACACAACCCCATACACACAAACCCCACACACACCAACCCCACACACACAACCCCAGACATACAACCCCACACATACAACCCCCTACACACAACTCCCACACACAACCCCCCACACACAACCCCCACACACCAACCCCCCCACACACAACCCCACACACACAATCCCACACACACAACCCCACACACAACCCACCACATACACAACCCCCCCACACACACACTCCCACACACTCACACACAACCCCCACACACACATCCCCACACACACAACCCCCCCACACACACCCCACATCCAACCCCACACACAAAATCCCACAAACAACCACACACACACAATTACCCACACACACAACCCCCCACACACACCCCACATCCAACCCCACACACACACAACCCCATGCACTCACATGGTTAACCCCACACACACAAAAAACCTCCCCACATAAACCCAACACACACAACCCCACACACAAACACAACCACACACACAACCCCCCACATACAACCCAACCCCAAACACACAACCCCCCCACACACACAACCACACACACATAACGCCACACAACCCCCCCACACACCCCACACCCAACCCCTCACACAATATCCAACATACAACCCCGCACAAACCCCATACCCACAAACAACCCCACACAGTCACACACAACCCCCAACACACACGCATAACCCCCACACACAACCCCCCACACACACAACCCCACACACAACCCACCCCATACACAACCCCCCCCCCCACACACAATCCCACACACACAACCCCACACACTCACACACAACCCCCCACACACAACCCCCCAAACACAACCCCCCCACACAACCCCCCCCCCACACACAATCCCACACACACAACCCCACACACTCACACACAACCCTACACACACACAACCCCACACACCACACAACCCCCATACACCCACAACCCCCCATACACACACAAAACCAGACACACAACCCCCTACACACACAACCCCCCCACACCACACAACCCCCCACACACAAACCTCCCCACAAACAAACCCCCCCACTCACATCCCCAAACACACAACCCCACACACACAAAACCCACACACACACACAACCTCCCCCCACACACACAACCCCCCTCAGACACACAGAACCCCCCCACACACAACCCCCCCACACACACAACCCCATACCCACAACCAACCCCACAGTCACACACAACCCCAACATACACACATAACCCCCCACACACAACCACACACACACAACCCCCCCCACACACAACCCCCCCCACGCACAACCCCACACACACAATCCAACACACACAACACCACACACAAACCACCCAATACACAACCCCCACACACAACCCAAAACACACTCACAACCCCCCACACACAACCACACACACAACCACACACACAACCCCACACACAACCCCCCACACACACAACCCCTACACACACATCCCCACACACACCCCCCCCCCACACACCCCACACCCAATCCCACACACACCACCCCACACACAACCACCAAGACAACCACACACACACAACTCCCCACACACACAACCGCCACACACCCCAACACACAAACCCACACTCACACAACCCCATGCACTCACACGTACAACCCCCCACACACACAAACCCCCCACATAAACCTCACATACACAACCCCATACACAAACACAACCACACACATAACCCGCCACACAAACAACCACACACACACAAACACCCACACACACAACCCCTCACACAACCACACACACAACCCCCCACAAACCACATACACAACCACACATACAACCACACAACCCCACACACACAACCAACCACACACAAAACCACAAAGCCCCCCCACACACACTCCCCCCAGACACACAACCCCACACACCACACAACCGCACACACACACAACCCCCCACACACAAGCCCCCCCCCACACAGAACCCCCCACAACCCCCCCACACAAACAACCCCCCACACACAAGCCCCCCACACACAACCCCATACACCACAAACCCACATACACAACCCCACACATACAAACCCACACATACAACCCCCCACACAGACAACCCCCTCACACACATCCCCACACACACAACCCCCCACATACACCCCACATCCAACCCCACACACAAAATCCCACAAACAACCACACACACACAACTACCCACACACACAACCGCCACACACCCCAACACACAAACCCACACACAACACAACCCCATGCACTCACATGGTTAACCCCACACACACACAAAACCTCCCCACATAAACCCAACACACACAACCCCACACACAAACACAACCACACGCACAACCCCCCACATACAACCCAACCCCAAACACACAGCCCCCCCACACACCCAACCACACACACATAATGCCACACAACCATACACAAACACATAACCACACACACAACCCCCCCACACACCCCACACCCAACCCCTCACACAATATCCAACATACAACCCCACACAACCCCATACCCACAAACAACCCCACACAGTCACACACAACCCCCAACACACACACATAACCCCCACACACAACTCCCCACACACACAACCCCACACACAACCCACCCCATACACAACCCCCCCACACACAATCCCACACACACAACCCCACACACTCACACACAACCCCCCACACACAACCCCCCAAACACAACCCCCCCCCCCACACACACAACCCCACACACTCACACACAACCCTACACACACACAACCCCACACACCACACAACCCCCATACACCCACAACCCCCAAACACACACAAAACCACACACACAACCCCCTACACACACAACCCCCCCACACACACAACACCCCACACAACCCTCCCCATACACAACCACCCCACACACAATCCCACACACACAACCCCACACACTCACACACAACCCCCCACACACAACCCCCCCCACACACAATCCCACACACACAACCCCACACACTCACACACAACCCTACACACACACAACCCCACACACCACACAACCCCCATACACCCACAACCCACATACACACACAAAACCACACACACAACCCCCTACACACACAACCCCCCCACACACACAACCCCCCACACACAAACCTCCCCACAAACAAACCCCCCCACTCACATCCCCAAACACACAACCCCACACACAAACCCACACACACACAACCTCCCCCCACACACACACCCCCCCACACACACAACCCCATACCCACAACCAACCCCACAGTCACACACAACCCCCAACATACACACATAACCCTCACACACAACCCCCCACACACAACCCCACACACACAACCCCCCCACACACAACCCCCCCCCACACACACAATCCAACACACAACACCACACACAAACCACCCAATACACAACCCCCACACACAACCCCACACACACTCACAACCCCCCACACACAACCACACACACAACCCCACACACAACCCCCCACACACACAACCCCTACACACACATCCCCACACACACAACACCCCCACACACCCCACACCCAATCCCACACACACCACCCCACACACAACCACCAAGACAACCACACACACACAACCCCCCACACACACAACCGCCACACACCCCAACACACAAACCCACACTCACACAACCCCATGCACTCACACCTACAACCCCCCACACACACAAACCCCCCACATAAACCTCACACACACAACCCCATACACAAACACAACCACACACATAACCCGCCACACACAACCACACACACACAAACACCCACACACACAACCCCTCACACAACCACACACACAACCCCCCACAAACCACACACACAACCACACATACAACCACACAACCCCACACACACAACCAACCACACACAAAACCACAAAGCCCCCCCACACACACTCCCCCCAGACACATAACCCCACACACCACACAACCCCACACACACACAACCCCCCCACACACAAGCCCCCCCCACACACAACCCCCCACAACCCCCCCACACAAACAACCCCCCCACACACACAACCCCCCACACACAAGCCCCCCACACACAACCCCATACACACAAACCCCACATACACAACCCCACACATACAACCCCACACATACAACCCCCCACACACACAACCCCCTCACACACAATCCCCCACATACAACCCCACAAACTCACACAAACACACACAACCCCATAACCACCCCACACAACCCCCACATACGGCCCCCACACATAACCCCCCACATACACACAACCCCCCACACACAACCCCGCACACACGCAACCCCCCCACACACACAACCACACACACATAACGCCACACAACCACACACAAACACATAACCACACACACAACCCCGCACACAACCCCACATACACACACAATCCCACACAACCCCCCACTCACAACCCCCCACACACAACCCCCCACACACAACCCCCCCCACACACACACAAACCACCCACACACAAGCCCCCCCACACACACAAACACACACAACCACACACACAACCCCCCACATATAACCACACACACAACCCCACACACAACCACACACACACCACACAACCCCACATACACACACAATCCCACAAACAAACACAACCTCCCACACAACCCCCCCACACAAACCACCCCCACACAACGCCCACACACACACACACAAACCCCGCACACACAAGCCCCCCCACACACAACTGCACACAACCACACACAACCCCCCACACACAACCACAAACACAAACACACACAACACCACACACACAACCCCCTACACACACAACCCCCCACACACACAAACCCCCACTCACAAACCCCCACTAACAAACCCCCCACACACAAACGCACACACACACAACCCCCACACACAAACCCCCCACACAAAACCCCCACACAATCCCACACACACAAACCCCCACACACACAACTCCACACACACTCTACCCCACACATACAACCCCACCCACACATCCACACACAATCCCACACACAACACCCCACACAGACAACCCCCACACACAACCCCACATATTCACACCCACACACACACCCCATAACCACACACAACCCTCCCCACACGCACATCCCCACACACACACAGCCCCCCAAAAACCCCCACACACACAACCCCCCACACACAACCCCACACACACACACACAACCACTCACACACATAACCACACACAACCACACACAAAAACACACATCCACACACACCATACAACCCCACAACCACACATATACATGCCCACACACACACACCCCTACACACACAAAACCCCACACACAACGCAACCCCCCACACACACAACCCCCACACACACAACCCCCCACACACACCACCCCACACACAAGCCCCCCACACACAACCCCACACAACCCCTCCAAACACAACCCCCCACACACAACCCCCACACACAACCCCCACACACAACCCCCACACACAACCTGACACAACCCCCCCCCACACACAACCCCACACTCACACACAACCCCCACACACACACCCCACACCCAACCCCCACACAAAATCCCACATACAACCACACACACACAACTGCCACACACCCCAACACACAAACCCACACTCACACAATCCCATGCACTCACATGGTTAACCCCCCCACACACACACAACCCCCCCCACATAAACCCCACACACACAACCCCACACACAAACGTAACCACACACACAACCCCCCACACACACAACCCCACACACACAACCCCCCACTCACAACCCCCACACACAACCCCCCACACACACAACCCCCCACACACAACCCCATACACACAACCCCCACACATACAACCCCCCCACACACAACCCCCCACACACACAACCCCCCACACACAACCCCACAACCACACACAACCCCATACCCACAGACAACCCCACACAGTCACACACAACCCCCAACACACCCATATAACCTCCACACACAACCCCCACACACAACCCCACACACACAACCCCACACACACAATCCTATACACACAACCACACACACAACCCACCCCATACACAACCCCCCCACACACACAACCCCACACACTCACACACAACCCCCACACACAGATCCCGACACACACAACCCCCCACACACACCCCACACCCAACCCCACACACAAAATCCCACACACAACCACCCACACACAACCACCCACACACATAACCGCCACACACCCCAACACACAAACCCACACTCACACAACCCCATGCACTCACATGGTTAACCCCACACACACACAACCCCCCAGATAAACCTCACACACACAACCCCATACACAAACACAACCACACATGTAACCCCCACACACACAACCCCACCCACAACCCACCCCATATACAACCCCCCACACACACAACCCCGCACACTCACACACAACCCCGCACACTCACACACAACCCCCACACACACATCCCCACACACACAACCCCCCACACACACCCCACACCCAACCCCACACACAAAATCCCACACACACAACCGCCAAGCCCCCCCAAACACACTCCCCCAGACACACAACCCCACACACCACACAACACCCCACACACACAACACCCCCACACACAACCCCCCCACACACACAACCCCCCACACACACAACCCCCCACACACACAACCCCCCCACACAAACAACCCCCCACACACAAGCCCCCCACACACAAGCCCCCCACACACAACCCCATACACACAAACCCCACACACACAACCCCACACATACAACCCCACACATACAACCCCCCACACACAACCCCACAAACTCACACAAACAGACACAACCCCATAACCCCCACACACAGCCCCCCACACATAACCCCCCACATACACACAACCCCCCCACACACAACCCCGCACACACAACCCCCGCACACACAACCAAACACACATAATGCCACACAACCACACACTAACACATAACCACACAACAACCCCACACACAACCCCACATACACACACAATCCCACACAACCCCCCACTCACAACCCCCCCACACACAACCAACCACACACAACCACAAAGCCCCCCCACACACACTCCCCCCAGACACACAACCCCACACACCACACAACCCCACACACAACCCCACACACACAACCCCCCCCACACAAGCCCCCCACACACACAACCCCCCACAACCCCCCACACACACAACCCCCACACACACCCCCACACACAAGCCCCCCACACACAACCCCATACACACAACCCCACACAGACAACCCCACACATACAACCCCCCATACACACAACCCCCTCACACACAATCCCCCACACACAACCCCACAAACTCACACAAACACACACAACCCCATAACCACCCCACACAACCCCCACATACAGCCCCCACACATAACCCCCCACATACACACAACCCCCCACACACAACCCCGCACACACGCAACCCCCCTCACACACACAACCACACACACATAACGCCACACAACCACACACAAACACATAACCACACACACAACCCCACACACAACCCCACATACACACACAATCCCACACAACCCCCCACACACAACCCCCCACACACACACACAAACCACCCACACACAAGCCCCCCACACACACAAACACACACAACCACACACACAACCCCCCACATATAACCACACACACAACCCCACACACAACCACACACACCACACAACCCCACATACACACACAATCCCACAAACGAACCCAACCTCCCACACAACCCCCCACACAAACGACCCCCACACAACGCCCACACACACACACACACACAAACCCCGCACACACAAGCCCCCCCACACACAACTGCACACAACCACACACACAACCCCCCACACACAACCACAAACACAAACACACAACACCACACACACAACCCCCTACACACACAACCCCCCACACACACAAACCCCCACTCACAAACCCCCACTCACAAACCCCCACTAACAAACCCCCCACACACAAACCCACACACACACAATCCCCACACACAAACCCCCACACAAAACCCCCACACAAACCCCCACACACAATCCCCCACACACACAACTCCACACACACTCTACCCCACACATACAACCCCACCCACACATCCACACACACACACAATCCCACACACAACACCCCACACAGACAACCCCCACACACAACCCCACATATTCACACCCACACACACCCCCCATAACCACACACAACCCTCCCCACACGCACAGCCCCACACACACACAGCCCCCAACAACCCCCACACACACAACCCCCCACACACAACCCCACACACAACCACACACACACATAACCACACACAACCACACACAAAAACACACATCCACACACACCATACAACCCCACAACCACACATATACATGCCCACACACACCCCTACACACACAAAACCCCACACACAACACAACCCCCCACACACACAACCCCCACACACACAACCCCCCACACACCCCAGCTCACAAACAAGCCCCCCACACACAACCCCCCACACACAACCCCCACACACAACCCCACACTCACACACAACCCCTCCACACACAACCCCCACACACAACCCCACACAACCCCCCACACACAACCCCACACTCACACACAACCCCCACACACACACCCCACACCCAACCCCCACACAAAATCCCACACACAACCACACACACACAACCCCCCACACACACAACTGCCACACACCCCAACACACAAACCCACACTCACACAACCCCATGCACTCACATGGTTAACCCCCCCACACACACACAACCCCCCCACATAAACCCCACACACACAACCCCACACACAAACACAACCCCACACACAAACACAACCACACACACAACCCCAAACACACAAACACCCACACACACAACCCCACACACAACCACATACCCCACACAACCCCCCGCACACACAACCCCCCACACACACAACCCCACACACACAACCCCCCACTCACAACCCCCACACACAACCCCTTCACACACACAACCCCCCACACACAACCCCATACACACAAACCCCACACATACAACCCCCCACACACAACCCCCCCACACACAACCCCCCCCACACAACCCCACAACCACACACAACCCCATACCCACAAACAACCCCACACAGTCACACACAACCCCCAACACACACATATAACCTCCACACACAACCCCCCACACCCAACCCCCACAACAACCCCCACACACAACCCCTCACACACAATCCTATACACACAACCCCACACACAACCCACCCCATACACAACCCCTCACACACACAACCCCACACACTCACACACAACCCCCACACACACATCCCGACACACACAACCCCCCACACACCCCACACCCAACCCCACACACAAAATCCCACACACAACCACACACACACAACCACCCACACACATACCCGCCACACACCCCAACACACAAACCCACACAACCCCATGCACTCACATGGTTAACCCCACACACACACAACCCCCCACATAAACCTCACACACACAACCCAATACACAAACACAACCACACATATAACCCCCACACACACAATCCCACACACACAACCCCACACACAACCCACCCCATACACAACCCCCCCACACACACAACCCTGCACACTCACACACAACCCCCACACACACATCCCCACACACGCACAACCCCCCACACACACCCCACACCCAACCCCACATACAAAATCCCACACACACAACCACAAAGCCCCCCCAAACACACTCCCCCCAGACACACAACCCCACACACCACACAACACCCCACACACACAACACCCCCACACACAAGCCCCCCCACACAGAACCCCCCCACACACACACAACCCCCCCACACACAAACAACCCCCCCACACACAAGCCCCCCACACACAACCCCATACACACAAACCCCACACACACAACCCCACACATACAACCCCACACATACAACCCCCCACACACAACCCCACACACACAACCCCCTCACACACAACCCCACAAACTCACACAAACAGACACACAACCCCATACACACAAACCCCACACACACAACCCCACACATACAACCCCACACATACAACCCCCCACACACAACCCCACACACACAACCCCCACACACACAACCCCACACACTAGTCCCCCCACACACAACCCCCCAAACACAACCCCCCCACACAACCCCCCCACACACAACCCCACACTCACACACAACCCCACACACACAACCCCCCACACACATCCCCACACTCACACACAACCCCATACTCACACACAACCCCACACTCACAACCCCACACACACAACCCCCCTACAGCCACTTACACAACCCCCCACACACCCCAACACACAACCCTACACACATACACACTCAACCCCCCATACACAACCCCCCCACACAACCCTCCCCCACACACAACCCCCCACCCACATAACCCCACACAACCACTCACAACCACACACACAACCACACAACCCCCCACACACACAACCCCACACACCACACACCACACAACCCCACACACACAACCCCCAAACACAACCCCACCCACACAACCTCCCCACACAACCCACCACACACACAACCACACACACAATCCCATACACACACACAACCCCCACACAGACACAACCCCCACACACACAAGCCCCCCACACACACAACCCCACCACACACAAACCCCCACACACAGCCCCACACTCATAACCCCACACACACACCCCTACCTACACACACACAACCCCACACACAACCACACACACAAACCCCTCACACACACAACCCTACACAAACACCCACACACACACCCACACACAACCCCACAACCTCACACCCACACACACAACCCCATAACCACACACATACAACCCCCACACACAACCACCCACACACACAACTCCCACACACACAGAAACCCGCACACACATACACAACTCCCCCACACACAACCACACACACAACCCCACACAACTGCACACAAACACACAACCACACACACAACCACACAACCCCCCACACACATGTCCACACACAACCCTACACACAACCCCCACACACAACCTCCCAAAACACATCCCCATACACACAACCCCACACTCACACAACACACACACACACAACACCCACACACACAACCCCTCACACACAACCCCGCCCACACACACCCCACACACACAACCCCACACACACAACCCCCTACACAACCTCAATCACACTACCCCCACACACACAACCCCACACACCACATACACTTTTTCTTTCCACAACCCTCTCACAGACTCACACTCTCAGACACTCTCTCATAGTCTCTCACAGATACTCTCACAGCCTCACTCTCTCGGACAGACTCACTCTCTCTCAGAGACACTCTCTCACAAGCACACTCAGACTCACAGACACTCTCACAGACACTATCTCACAGACACTCAAGACACTCTCAGACTTTCAGTCTCTCACAGACACTCTCTCACAAGCACACTCTCACAGACTCTCACAGACACTCTCTCGGCACTCACAGACTCTCACACACACTCTCACACACACTCTCACAGATACTGTCTCAAAGACTCTCTCATAGTCTCACAGACTCTCACAGACACTCTCTCACAGACACTGTCCTACAGACACTCTCTCACAGACTCACACTCTCTCAGACACTCTTTCACACACTCTCACAGACTCTCACACAGACACTGTCTCAAACTCTCTCACAGATACTCTCGCAAGCACACTCTCAAAGACAAACTCTCATACAGACTCTCAAAAACACTCAGACATTCTCTTGACACTCTCACTCTCACAGACACTCTCACAGACACTCTCAGACACTCTATCACAGACACTCTCTCAGACACTCCCTCACAGACTCTTACAGAATCTCTCACAGACTCTCACAGACACTCTCTCAGTCTCAGAGTCTCACAGACACTCTCTCACAGGAACTCTCACAGATGCTCTCTCACAGACGCTCTCACAAGCACACTCTCACAAGCACACTCTCACAGACACACTCTCTCACAAGCACACTCTCCCAGACACTCTCTCCCAGACACTCTCTCACAGACTCAGACACTCTCTCACAGACTGTCACACTCTCTGACTCACAGACACTGTCTCACAGACACTCTCAAAGACTCTCACAGACACTCTCACACTCACAGACACTCACTCACAGACACTCTCCCACAGACATTCTCACAGACAATCTCTCAAAGACACTCTCACAGACTCTCTCAGATTCATAGACACTCTCTCACAGACACTCTCTCACAGACCCTCTCACACTCTCAGACTCTCACAAAGTTTCAGAGAAACTCTCTCACAAACTCTCACACTCTATCAGACATTCCCTCACACTCTCACATACACTCTCTCACAGACACTGTCACAGACACTCTCTCACAGACACTCTCTCACAGATACTGCCTCACAGACACTCTCGCAGACACTCTCACAGACCCTCAAGGACACTCCCTCACAGACACTCACAGACACTTCTCACAGGCTCTTTCATAGTCTCTCACAGACACTCTCACAGACACTCTCTTGCAGACACTCTCTCGCAGACACTCAGAGAGTGAGAGAGTATTTGTGAGAGTGTCTCACAGTCTGTCTGTGAGAGTGTGAGACAGTGTCTGTGAGAGTCTTTGAGAGTGTCTGTGAGAGACTATGAGAGTCTGTGAGAGTGTATGAGAGTGCCTGTGAGAGTGTCTTGAGTGTCTGTGAGAGAGTGTCTGTGAGAGAGTGTCTGTGAGAGAGTGTCTGAGAGAGAGTGTCTGTGAGAGAGTGTCTGTGAGAGAGTGTCTGTGAGTGTGTGAGACTGTGAGTGTCTGTGAGAGAGTGTGTCTGTGAGAGTGGTTGTGAGTGTGAGAGTATCTGTGAGAGTGTCTGTGAGAGTATGTCTGTGAGAGAGTGACTGTTAGAGAGTATCTGTGAGAGAGTGACTGTGAGAGTCTGTGAGAGAGTGTCTGTGAAAGTCTGTGAGATAGTATCTGAGAGTCTGTGAGAGTGTCTGTGAGAGAGTGCCTGTGAGAAAGTGTGTTTTTGAGAGTGTACTTGTGAGAGAGTGTGAGAGAGTATCTGTGAGAGAGTGTCTGTGAGAGTCTGTGAGTGTGAGACAGTGTCTGTGATAGATTGTCTGTAAGAGTGTGTGTGAGTGTCTGTGAGAGAGTGTGAGACAGTGTCTGTGAGTGTCTGTGAGAGAGTGTGTGAGAGTGTCTGTGAGAAACCATGAGAGAGTCTGTGACAGAGTGTCTGTGAGAGCGTGTCTGTGAGAACCTGTCTGTGACAGTCTGTCTGTGAGAGAGTGTGAGACAGTGTCTGTGAGAGAGTGTCTGTGAGAGTCTGTGAGTGTCTGAGAGACTATGGGAGAGCGTCTTTGAGAGAGTGTCTGTGAGACTGTGAGAGTGTCTGTGAGAGAGTGTCTGTGAGAGAGTGTCTGTGAGACAGTATCTGTGAGAGAGTGTCTGTGAGAGAGTGTCTGTGACAGTGTCTGTGAGACTGAGAGTCTGTGTGAGTGTGTCTGTGAGACAGTGTCTGTGAGAGAGTCTGTGAGAGAGTATCTGTGAGAGTGTCTGTGAGAGTGTATGCGAGAGTCTGTGAGAATATCTGTGAGAGTGTGAGAGAGTGTCTATGAGAGTCTGGGAGAGTGTCTGTGAGAGTGTGAGGGAGTTTGAGGGAATGTCTGTGATAGAGTGTGAGAGTGTCTGTGAGAGTTTGTGAGAGCGTGTATCTGAAACTTTGTGAGAGAGTCCTTGAGAGAGTGTCTGTGAGAGTCTGAGTGTGTGAGAGTGTATGTGAGAGAGTGTCTGTGAATGTCAAGAGAATGTATGTGAGAGTCTGAGAGAGTCTCTGAGAGAGAGTCTGTGAGAGAGTGTTAGAAATGGGATTTCCAGCTGGCTGAGGCTTGCGCCAAAGCCAGGCAGAATCCACCACTCTACGTCAGGGCAAGGGAGTTACACGCCAAGATAACCCCTGCTCACCCCCTTGTAACGTGACACGAGCAGTAAGGCTAAACTCGGAGTTAATGTGAGTTAAGTGTTTGCGCACGCACCCCCAGCAACAACACCCAAGGCCCACCACAAAGGAACTCCACACAAGGTATGTATAAAAATAGCCTTTGTATTACACCAAAACACATTAGATAGAAACACACACTTTACAATGTGCCAACAGGCACGGGCAGAATTTGCAGGGGATTATGTACAGGACAGGGCCGCATGGACCACTGTCAGGAATATGCACTTGTAGACTTTAGAATAATAATCACTGTAGGACCAAAATGAAACATAGAGCACACAACCAGTAACTACTAGTAACAGATAAGTACCACCTACGCAACCCTAACCACCTTAGGAGAATGTCACGCAGGGACCAGGACCTCACTAGCAACACCTGTACTAGGAGAAAACAACCACCTAAGTATCACCATACATTTAGGGGTATAGGCATAGGAATATTACACATGATGCATCACAACATTCAGAGGTGTAGGGAAGGAAACACATGACGCTTTAACACATTCAGCGGTGTAGATAAAACACATGATGCATAAAACACATTCAGCGGTGTAGGAAAGCAACTTTGTACATGATGCATAAAAACACATTCAGAGGTACCAGAACACAGGGTGCGCAAAACATACAACACACATTATATTTCTTAGCACCCTAAGAAGCACATAACTCACAACAAAGTCCAGGTTGCGCCACTGCGCCAAAAACCTAAACGTAGCAGCTGCCCACTACTTGCTGGGCAGCTGAGGACAGGGACAGAACAGGGCCTAAACGCTGCAGCTGGCACTAAGTGCTGTGCAGCTGGGGAAGGCCAAAAAAGGGTGAAGGAGTGCGACTCACTCCTGAGTCCAAAAGAACATGTCCCTAGGAAGCAAAATACCTAAACGGTGCAGCTGCCCACTAATTGCTGGGCAGCTGGGAAGCAAACTGTGCCAGGGGCTCTCACTAGCCCCTCAGGAACCAAACCTGTGCAAACTGGGAGCCCTCTAGGCTCTAGGAATACACATGGTGCACATGGGAGCACTCTGGCACCTTAGCTCCTTAAATATGCCCCATAGGTTGGAGCGGCCCGCTGCCATCGGGCCGCTCTGAAAACGGGCACTGCTGGTATGGGCACGGGGGGGCGGGCACCGACAACGTGCCCCGACACCACCACCCCTAAACAGCAAAGTGTGGGCCCCTCTGAGCCCGAGCAACCACTTGTGCCAAACGTTTATAGCTCTCAGGCTCTAAAACAACCATGCCCCCAGGGAGCCTCGTGGGCCCTTGAAACAGAAGATGGCCCATTGTTGGAGTCCTGCTCGGGGGACTCGAAAATACAAAATCATGCCCCCTGGAGCCCCTCGCGGACTCAGAGGCAGAGGGGGCACAGAGGAACGGCCCGCGGGGACGCCTGCACTCACCTGCTGGTTGGGAGGCGGCGTCTCCTCTCCTGCGGCGTCTCCTCCTTTGCCCGGTGCGGCGGTAGCGCTTTGCGGGGCTCTCTCACCACATGAAAGCCCCGCCTTCACAGAGCGCCCGACCCTGGTCTTCACCCGGTCCCCATCTCGGGACCGGGACTTCTTCAAATGGAGCCCGCAAGGCTGCATGTTTTACTGCGGCCACTCGGGGAGGCGGGGTAGGCTCCCGGCCTCCCCATGCCACACCAGCGTCCATCCTCGGCAGGGCGGGCGGGCATCATCTCTGGTCTCCCTCTCCATACGGGAGAATGGCAAAAGCAGGCACGGCTTCCCCAGGCAGGGGGAAGTGGAAGTGAGTCCATCCCGGCTGTTAGAAGGACCGGGAGGGTCGGCCGAGGACAGGGGGAGAGGCCTCCGGGGAGAACCGTCTCCAGCGATCGTACAGACAAGTAACTTCCCCCCCACAGACGTACACCACACAAGGATAGGGTTCAACGATACTTTATAAGCAATTCTTTAAGTACGGTAAAATGGTACAAGGAGGTCTGGACTCAGGGGTCCCCTCGGTTCGGGTCTCTGGATTGGGAAAGGGGTAGCGGGACAGTCTTGTTACCAATTGGTTAGGTGAAAATAGCTCTCAATCCTCGAGCTCGGCGTTCTAGATGATCGGGCCGCGGCGGAGCCGGCAGGTCCCGAGATGGTTGAAGGTAGCGACGGTCCGCGGCGGAGCCAGCAGGTCCCGATGAAGGTGGTGGTTACAAACGGTCCGCGGCCACGCCAGCAGGTCCCGACGACGATGAAGGTTTCAGAAGGTTGCGGCAGCGCCAGCAGGCAGGACGATAGTTCGCAAGGCAGGGCTACGGCAGCGCCAGTAGTCCGTCAAGGATGAGTTCTTCTCTGCGTCTCTCGACTCCAGGATACAACTGCCTTCCTGCTCTGGAGCTGCCCCAGTTATAGGTCTGGCGCCCTTTGATGTCCGGACCCTCGTACTTGGGGGTCGGGAGGTCCGGGATGAGGGAGTCCAGACACCCAGCGGGGGGGTGGAGCCAGCGCCTGGGGGAGCTGGGGGCGATCGGCCCTTGGCGGGGGAGAGCCATCGACACCTCTTTCTCCCATTGACCGGCCAAGTGGGCCGCTCACCTCCTGGGTGGATGGTGGTGCCGGGATGGCGGGCCTGGCCAGGCCCAGGGTTAGGGTCGATCGGAGGCCACGCGGCCGCGTGGTGCTGTGTCCAAGATGGCGCCCAGGTCGGGCGGGCATGCCGGTAGGGAATCGTGCCCATGAGGTCGAGATGTTCAGAGGCAGGGGTCCCGGAGGGGACGGTAAACGGGTCGTGGTGGTGTGTAACACTGGGGTAGCCGGGCTTGGGCCTGGTCGTGCGGGGAGGGAACGAGCCTTTCATGTGGCCTGTCCAACATGCGTCCCCCCCATCTGAAGGCGGGGAGAGTCACCCATCTTCTTGGGGACTCTCCTCGTCGAGGCGGAAAAAGTGTGACAGGCCATCTGCGTTGGCGTGGTCTTGCCCCGGTCGATGTTCCACAGTGAAGTCCATCCCCTGCAGGGAGATGGACCAGCGTAGTAGTTTCGGGTTTTCCCCCCGCATCTGCATTAGCCATTGCAGGGGCCGATGATCGGTCTGGACCCGGAAGTGGGTGCCGAAGAGGTAGGGCCGGAGCTTTTTGAGGGCCCATACCACGGCGAAGGCCTCCCTCTCGATGGTGCTCCAGCGTTGTTCGCGGGCCAGGAGACGCCGGCTGATGAAGGCCACTGGCTGGTCAAGTCCTTCAGTGTTCAACTGGGAAAGGACTGCCCCAATGCCATGGTCGGAGGCGTCCGTCTGGACGATAAATTCCCGACTGTAGTCGGGGGCCTGGAGCACCGGGGCGGAGCACATGGCGGCCTTCAGCTTCTCGAAGGCCGCTTGACAGTCTGGGGTCCAGTTGACCTTCTTTGGGTGATTCTTGGATGTGAGTTCCGTGAGGGGCCCCACAATACTGCCATAGTCTTTCACAAACCGCCGGTAGTAGCCTGTGAGTCCCAAAAAGGCGCGTACCTCAGTCTGGGTGATGGGGGGCTGCCAGGACTGGATGGCAGCGATCTTGAGTTGCAGAGGGGCCACCAGACCGCTTCCCACCTGGTGTCCGAGATAGGTCACGGACCCCTGGCCAATTTGGCATTTGCTGGCCTTAATCGTGAGGCCAGCTCGTTGGAGGGCCTGTAGCACCTCTCGGAGGTGGTGGAGGTGGTCGGACCAGTGATGGCTGTACACAGCGATATCGTCCAGGTAGGCGGTGCTGAATTCTTCGAGTCCCGCCAGGACCTGGTTTACTAGCCGCTGAAACGTTGCTGGGGCATTCTTCATGCCGAAGGGCATGACTTTGAAGTGATAGTGTCCATCCGGAGTGGAAAATGCAGATCGTTCTTGGGCCCGGGGTGTGAGGCCGATCTGCCAGTAGCCCGCTGTCAGGTCGAAGATACTGAGGTAGCGGGCAGCTCCCATGCGGTCGATTAGTTCATCTGCCCGGGGGATGGGATGCGCGTCTGTTCTGGTGACCGCATTCAGGCCCCTGTAGTCGACACAGAACCGGAGTTCTGGGGTGGTGCCGGGGGTGGCTGCTTTGGGGACCAGTACTACTGGGCTGGCCCAGGGGCTGTCGGAGGGCTCGATGACTCCGAGCGTGAGCATCCGGGTCACCTCCTCTTGGATGCAGGCCCGTACCCGATCTGGTACGCGGTAGGCCCGGTGGCGGATAGGGGGACTGTCCCCAGTGTCTACATCGTGTACGCACCAGGGGGTGACCCCTGGGGTGAGGGAAAACAGGCTGGCGAACTGCAACAGGAGGTCTCGGCATCCTTGGCGTTGTTCCAGGGTGAGGGCCCCTGAAAGTCGGACCCCGTCCACGGAGCCGTCCTTCTCCCGGGTCCGTAGGAGGTCAGGGAGGGGTTCGGAGTCCTCCTCGGTCCCATTGTCTGTTGCCATCAGGAGGCTGAGTTCTGAACGCACAAAATGGGGTTTCAGTCTATTAGCGTGGAGAACCCGGAGAGGATTCCGTGAAGATTCCATATCGATGAGATAGGTGACAGGGCCCTTGCGCTCGATTACTTTGAAGGGCCCCGTCCATTTGTCTTGCAGGGCGCATGGTTCTGTGGGGGACATCACCCATACTTGTTGGCCGGGTTCAAATTCGATGGAGGAGGCATTTTGGTCGTACCATCTTTTCATGTCTTCCTGACTGGCCTCCAAGTTTGCTTTCGCCATCTCTCGGAATCGTCGGGTCTGGTTGCGGAGGGTTAGGAGGTACTTGAAAACATCTGGAGGGTTTTTTAGAGGGGGCAGTTCCCAGCCTTCTTTGACCAGGCTGAGCGGCCCTCGCACCGGGTGTCCATACAAGAGTTCAAACGGGCTGAAGCCGAGGGACTTCTGCGGGACTTCTCGGTAGGCAAAGAGAAGGCACGGTAGTAGCACATCCCACTGGCGACGGAGGGGATCTTCCAACCCCCCAATCATCCCTTTGAGCGTGCGGTTGAACCGCTCAACGAGTCCGTTTCCTTGAGGGTGATAGGGGGTCGTGAATCGGTAGGTGACCCCACACTGTTGCCAGAGGGACTTCATGTATTTCGAAATAAAGTTTGTGCCCCGGTCACTGACGACCTCTCGGGGGAAGCCCACACGGGAGAAGATTCCCATCAAGGCCCGGCCGACTACCGGGGCTGTCACAGTCCGCAGGGGGACAGCCTCAGGGTAGCGGGTGGCGTGGTCCACTAGTACCAGGATGAACCGATGTCCTTGTGCGGTGCGGGGGTCGAGGGGCCCCACAATGTCTATCCCCACCCTCTCGAACGGGGTGGTGACCACTGGAAATGGTTGCAGGGGGGCTTTCAGTTTGCGGCCGCTCTTCCCACTGGCTTGGCACGTGGGGCAAGACCGGCAGTGTTGGAGTACGTCGTTCCTCATCTTAGGCCAGAAGAAGTGGGTTACTAGGCGGCTGTAGGTTTTATCCTGACCCAGGTGGCCAGCCAGGGGGACATCGTGGGCCAGGTTTAGCAAGAAGTCTCTGAAACGGAGGGGCACCACTAGTACTCGACTGGCCCCTAACTCCGCGATTCTCTGTTCGCTGTACAACAGGTCATTGTCCCAATAGACCCAATGTGTTCCGGAAGTATCCCCTGCGCTCTGAGCGAGGGCTTGTTGGCGGAGTCCCTCAAGGGAGGGACAGGTTTTTTGTTCTTGGCGAAACTGTTCCTGGGTGGGCCCCCCCTCTTGCTGCCACTGACCCAGGCCGGAGAGGTCCGGAGACTGGACGGGCCCCTCGGGAGTTGGTTCTGGGGGAGCAGCACTGTCGGCGTCTTCTACGGGAGCAACCGGTGGAGGAGGTGCCGGCCATTCAGGCTCTTCGGGTCGGGGGATGGCACGGGCGGCCATGGACCGGGTGGTGACGCACGCCCAGTCCGGGATGCCCAACATCCCCAGGTGCTCTCTTCTTTCGACGGCGGCCCACGGGGAGCTTTCAAGGTCATTCCCCAGGAGACAGTCTACGGGGGCGTCGTCTCGGACCGTCACTTTTAACATGCCGGAGACCCCTCCCCACTCGAAGGGGATGCAAGCCATCCGACATAGACTCTCCGAATTGTCGGCTGAACGGACAGGGCAGAGAACGTTCGGTAGGATCTGTTCTGGGGTCACCAGGTGACAGCGGACGGCTGTTACACTGGCCCCGGTGTCACGTAGGGCTTCGGCCCGGCGTCCATTAATGCTCACCCATTGACTGTACTTCCGGGTGTTGGCGGGTAGGGGGACCCGCGGGACCATGTCTTTTCCCCCTAAGCAGGCTAGAGCCATGGCGGCTGGCTCCCATTCTTGGTGTTCTTGCTCATATTCTTCATGTTCCTCGGAGATTTGTTCTTCCCCCAGGGCGGCGGCAGCCATCTGGCGGGGTCTCGGAGTCTGGCTCTGTGGACAATTTGGGTCGTTTGCGTAGTGGCCGACTCGCTGACATCGGTGGCACGTGACATTGGCTCTGTATCCCGGCCGCGCCGGGGTGTTGCCCCGGTTGGCCGGGGGTGGGGTGCTTATAGCGGGGGCGGCCGGAGCGTTGTCCTTTCCTCGTCCTTGGCCCCCTCCTCCTCCTCGGGGACGGTGCTGACCGTGGTGGTTCCGGTTCGGTTCATAGGACCCATTTCGGCCCACTCGGGTGATTTCCCACCGGTCAGCCTCGGCGGCGAGCTGCCGTGGATCAGTCAATTTGCTGTCGAGGAGGTGCTGCCTGAGCTCGATGAAGCAGTTGTTTGATAGATGCTCCCATACCATGAGATTGAAGAGTTGTTCGTAAGTTGTGACGTTGCTCCCTTTGATCCAACCCTCGAAGGCCCGGCTGAAATAGTTCACGTATTCCACCCAAGTCGTACCCGGGATTCGGGTGCAGTCTCGGAACCTCTGACGGTACATTTCGGGTGTGAGCCCATAGCGGGTGAGGAGGGCAGCTTTCATGTGGTCATAGGAGGTCATCAGATGGTCTGGGAGCTGTAGCAGGGCATCGCGGCCCTCATTGAGGAACCTCCCCCATAGACCGGCTCCCCAGTCGCTTCGATCGATCCGGTGGGAGGTCATAGCGATCTCGTAGGCCTTGAACCATTGCTGGATGTCGTCCTCTCGGAAATATTCTCGAACGACATCCTTGGGGATGTGTACCTTTTTCTCTGTTGCCCCCGGGGTGCGAGGTTGCTCGGGCACCCCTAATTCTTTGTTCTGCTTGCGTAAGTCTATCTCAGCTAATTTGCGCTCATGTTCATATGCCAGTCTCTTTTCCTCGAGCTCTCTTTGTCTCTGTTTCTCTTCTCGTTCTTCTCGGAGCCGCAGATGTTCTAGGCTCAGTTTCTGTTCGGCTAACTTGAGTTCACCATCCATTTTGAGCCGGGCCATTTCTAGTTCATGTAGTCGGGTTCTTTCTCGTTCTTGGATCTCGTCTTGTGAGAGACCCGTTCTCCGCTCCTCGGGAGCCGTGGTGTCTTTTTCTGCTGCTGCGACATTTTGGTCCGGGGGTCTGACGGCCCCGGTTTCTGCCCAGGACTCCAGGGCGTGCTTGAAATCGTCTTTAGTACTTAGGCCGGTGGTAGCGATACCCAGTTCAATGCAGAATTGTTTTAACTCACGATGGCTGTATTCTTCCAATTTCTCCATCTGGAATTTCTCGGTGGCTCCGCTTTCTTTGGTTGTCATTGTGATTTCGTCGTGGGGTGAGCTACTCTCTGTACGATTATGCGGTGATTCGGATCGCGCCGCTGGCCACCAATGTTAGAAGGACCGGGAGGGTCGGCCGAGGACAGGGGGAGAGGCCTCCGGGGAGAACCGTCTCCAGCGATCGCACAGACAAGTAACTTCCCCCCCACAGACGTACACCACACAAGGATAGGGTTCAACGATACTTTATAAGCAATTCTTTAAGTACGGTAAAATGGTACAAGGAGGTCTGGACTCAGGGGTCCCCTCGGTTCGGGTCTCTGGATTGGGAAAGGGGTAGCGGGACAGTCTTGTTACCAATTGGTTAGGTGAAAATAGCTCTCAATCCTCGAGCTCGGCGTTCTAGATGATCGGGCCGCGGCGGAGCTGGCAGGTCCCGAGATGGTTGAAGGTAGCGACGGTCCGCGGCGGAGCCAGCAGGTCCCGATGAAGGTGGTGGTTACAAACGGTCCGCGGCCACGCCAGCAGGTCCCGATGACGATGAAGGTTTCAGAAGGTTGCGGCAGCGCCAGCAGGCAGGACGATAGTTCGCAAGGCAGGGCTACGGCAGCGCCAGTAGTCCGTCAAGGATGAGTTCTTCTCTGCGTCTCTCGACTCCAGGATACAACTGCCTTCCTGCTCTGGAGCTGCCCCAGTTATAGGTCTGGCGCCCTTTGATGTCCGGACCCTCGTACTTGGGGGTCGGGAGGTCCGGGATGAGGGAGTCCAGACACCCAGCGGGGGGGTGGAGCCAGCGCCTGGGGGAGCTGGGGGCGGACGGCCCTTGGCGGGGGAGAGCCATCGACACCTCTTTCTCCCATTGACCGGCCAAGTGGGCCGCTCACCTCCTGGGTGGATGGTGGTGCCGGGATGGCGGGTGTTAGACGGACCGGGAGGGTCGGCCGAGGACAAGGGGAGAGGTCTCCGGGGAGAGCCGTCTCCAGCGATCGTACAGACAAGTAACTTCCCCCCCACAGACGGACACCACACCAGGATAAGGTTCAACGATACTTTATCAGCAATTCTTTAGGTACGGTAGAAGTATACAAGGAGGTCTGGACTCAGGGGTCCCCTCGATTCTGGTCTCTGGATTGGGAAAAGGGTAGCGGGACAGTCTTGTTACCAATAGATGAAAATAGCTCTCAATCCTCGAGCTCGGCGTTCTAGATGATCGGGCCGCGGCGGAGCCAGCAGGTCCCGAGATGGATGAAGGAAGCGACGGTCCGCGGCGGAGCCAGCAGGTCCCGATGAAGATGGTGGTTACAAACGGTCCGCGGCCACGCCAGCAGGTCCCGACGACGATGAAGGTTACGAAGGTTACGGCAGCGCCAGCAGGCAGGACGAAGGTTCGCAAGGCAGGGCTACGGCAGCGCCAGTAGTCCGACAAGGATGAGTTCTTCACTGCGTCTCTCGACTCCAGGATACAACTGCCTTCCTGCTCTGGAGCTGCCCCAGTTATAGGGCTAGTGCCCTTTGATGTCCGGACCCTCGCACTTGGAGGTTGGGGGGTCCGGGATGAAGGGGTCCAGACATCCAGCAGGGGGGTGGAGCCAGCGCCCGGGGAGGTTGTGGCGAGCGGCACCTGGCGAGGGAGAACCATCGACACCTCTTTCTCCCATTGACCTGCCAAGTAGTCCGCTCACCTCCTGGGTGGATGGTGGTGCCAGGATGTCTGAGGCCTAGCCAGGCCCAGGGTTGGGGTCGATCGGGGGCCACGCGGCCTCGTGGCGGAGTGTCCAAGATGGCGCCCAGGCTGGGCGCGCGGGCCAGTAATGGATCGGGCCCACGAGGTCGATATGTTCAGAGGCAAGGGTCCCGGAGGGGACGGAAAACGTGAAGTGGTGGTGTGTGACACTTGAGGGACCGGGCTCGGGCCTGGTCGGGCAGAGGGGGAGCGGCCCTTCACGTGGCCTGTCCAACATGCGTCCCCCCCAGCTGAAGGCGGGGAGAGTCACCCATCCTCTTGGGGACTCTCCTCGTCGAGGCGGAAAAACCGGGACAGGCCATCTGCGTTGGCGTGATCTGGCCCAGGCCGGTGTTCAACAGTGAAGTCCATCCCTTGTAGGGAGATGGACCAACGTAGAAGTTTTGGGTTTTCCCCCCGCATCTGCATCAGCCACTGCAGGGGTCGATGGTCGGTCTGCACCCGGAAGTGTGTGCCAAAGAGGTAGGGCCGGAGCTTTTTGAGGGCCCATACCACGGCGAAGGCCTCCCTCTCGATGGTGCTCCAGCGTTGTTCTCGAGGTAGGAGTCGCCTGCTGATGAAGGCCACTGGCTGATCAAGGCCTTCGGTGTTCAATTGAGACAGGACCGCCCCAATGCCGTGGTCGGAGGCATCCGTCTGGACGACGAATTCCCGGCTGTAGTCGGGGGCCTGGAGCACAGGGGCGGAGCACATGGCGGCCTTCAGTTGTTCGAAGGCTGTTTGACAATCTGGGGTCCAGTTGACCTTCTTGGGTTGATTTTTGGACGTGAGCTCTGTGAGGGGCCCCACTATGGTACCATAGGTTTTCACGAATCGTCTGTAATAGCCCGTGAGTCCCAAAAAGGCGCGGACCTCGGTCTGGGTGATGGGGGGCTGCCAGGACTGGATGGCGGCAATCTTGAGCTGCAGAGGGGCCACCAGGCCGCTTCCCACCTGGTGTCCGAGGTAGGTTACGGACCCCTGACCAATTTGGCATTTGCTGGCCTTGATCGTGAGGCCAGCTTGCTGAAGGGCCTGTAGCACCGCTCGGAGGTGGTGGAGGTGGTCGGACCAGTGGTGGCTGTACACAGCGATGTCGTCTAGGTAGGCGGCGCTGAATCCTTCGAGCCCGGCCAAGACCTGGTTGACTAGCCGCTGAAATGTTGCGGGGGCATTCTTCATGAGGGCCCGGCCGACCACCGGGGCTGTCACAGTTCGCAGGGGAACAGCCTCGGGGTAGCGGGTGGCGTGGTCCACTAGTACCAGGATGAACCGATGTCCTTGTTTTGTACGGGGGTCCAGGGGCCCCACAATGTCTATCCCGACCCTCTCGAACGGGGTGGCGACCACGGGAAATGGTTGCAGGGGGGCCTTTAGTTTGCGGCCGCTCTTTCCACTGGCTTGGCACGTGGGGCAAGATCGGCAATGCTGGAGTACATCATTCCTCATTTTGGGCCAGAAGAAGTGGGTTACTAGGCGGCTGTAGGTTTTATCCTGACCCAGGTGTCCAGCCAGGGGGACATCGTGGGCCAGGTTTAGCAAGAAGTCTCTAAAACGGAGGGGCACCACTAGCACTCGGCTGGCCCCCAACTCCGCGATCCTTTGTTCACTGTATAGCAGATCATTGTCCCAGTAGATCCAATGTGTTCCGGAGGTATCCCCTGCGCTCTGGGCGAGGGCTTGTTGGCGGAGTCCCTCGAGGGAGGGACAGGTCTTTTGCTCTTGGCGAAACTGTTCCTGTGTGGGTCCCCCCTCTTGATGCCACTGGTCGAGGCCAGCGAGGTCCGGAGGTTGAGCTGGTTCTGGGGGGACGGCACGGTCGGTGTCTTCGACTGGGGCGACCGGGGGAGGAGGCGCCGGCCATTCGGGTTCCTCTTGTCGGGGATTGGCACGGGCGGCCATGGACCGGGTGGTGACGCACGCCCAGTCCGGGACGCCCAACATCCCCAGGTGTTCTCTTCGTTCTACGGCTGCCCAGGGAGAGCTTTCAAGGTCATTCCCCAGGAGACAGTCTACGGGAGCATCATCTCGGACCGTTACTTTCAACATGCCGGAGACCCCTCCCCATTCGAAAGGGACGCAGGCCATCCGACACAGACTTTCCGAGTTATCGGCTGAACGTACAGGGCAGAGAATGTTTGGTATGAACTGTTCTGGGGTCACCAGGTGACAGCGGACGGCTGTTACACTGGCCCCGGTGTCACGGAGGGCTTCGGCCTGGCGTCCATTGATGCTCACCCATTGGCTGTACTTCCGGGTGTTAGCGGGTAGGGGGACCCGCGGGACCATGTCTTTCCCCCCTAAGCATGCTAAAGTCATGGCGGCTGGCTCCCATTCTTGATGCTCTTGTTCGTATTCTTCCTGCTCCTCAGAGATCTGTTCTTCCCCTAGGGCAGCAGCGGCCACTTGGCGGGGTCTTGGGCTCTGGTACTGCGGGCAATTTGGGTCGTTTGCATAGTGGCCGACTCGTTGGCATCGGTGACACGTGACATTGGCTCTGTATCCCGGTCGCGCCAGGGTGCTGCCCCGGTTGGCCGGGGGGGGTGGTGCTGGTAGCGGGGGCGACCGAGCGTTGTCTTTTCCTCGCCCTTGGCCCCCCCCTCCTCCTCGGGGACGGTGTTGACCGTTGTTGTTCCGGTTCTGTTCATAGGACCCATTTCGGCCCACTCTGGTGATTTCCCACTGGTCAGCCTCGGCTGCGAGCTGCCGTGGATCAGTCAATTTGCTGTCGAGGAGGTGCTGCCGGAGCTCAATGAAGCAATTGTTTGATAGATGCTCCCACACCATGAGGTTGAAGAGTTGTTCGTACGTTGTGACATTGCTTCCTTTGATCCAGCCCTCGAAGGCTCGGCTAAAGTAGTTCACGTAGTCCACCCAAGTTGTACCCGGGATGCGGGTGCAGTCTCGGAACCTCTGACGGTACATCTCGGGTGTGAGCCCATAGCGGGTGAGGAGGGCAGCTTTCATGTGGTCATAGGAGGTCATCTGATGGTCCGGGAGCTGTAGCAGGGCATCGCGGCCCTCATTGAGGAATCTCCCCCATAGACCGGCTCCCCAATCGCTTCGGTTGATCCGGTGGGCGGTCATAGCGATTTCGTAGGCCTTGAACCATTGCTGGATGTCGTCCTCTCGGAAGTATTCTCGAACGACATCCTTGGGGATGTGTACCTTTTTCTCTGTTGCGTGGGGGGTTGTGTTTGTGTGGGGTTGTGTGTGTGGTTGTGTGTGGGGGTTTTGTGTGAGTGTGGGGGGGTTATGTGAGTGTGTGGGGTGGTGTGTGGGGTTGTGTGTGTGGGGTTGTGTGTGTGAGTGTGTGGGGTTGTGTCTCTGTGGGGGGTTGTGTCTGTGTGGGGGGGTTGTGTGTGTGGGGTTGTGTATGTGTGTGTGGGGTTGTGTGTGTGTGGGGTTGTGTATGTGTTGGGTTGTGTGTGTGTGGGGTTGTGTGTGTATGTGGGGTTGTGGGGTTGTGTGTGTTTGGGTGTGAGTTTGTGGGGTTGCGTGGGGGGTTGTGTGTGGGGGGGTTGTATGTGTGGGGTTGTGTGTGTGGGGTTGTGTGTGGGGTTGGTTGTGGGGGGACTTGTGTGTGGGTGGGTTTTGTGTGTGGGGGGTTTGTGTGTGTGTGTGCGTGTGGTGGGGGTTGTGTGTGTGGGTTGTGTGTGTGGGGGGTTGTTTGTGTGGGGTTGTGTGGTATGTCTTGAGCGGGGTTGTGTGTGGGGGATTTGTGTGTGGGGTTTGTGTGGGTGGGTTTGTGTGTGTGGGGATGTGTGGTTGTGTGTGTGGCTGTGTGTGGTTGTTTATGTGGGTGTGTGGGGGATGTGTGTGGTTGTGGTTGTGTGTGGGGGTGTGTGGGGTTGTGTGTGGGGGGGGGTTGTGGGTGTGTGTGGTTGTGTGTGTGTGTGGGGTTGTGTTTGTGTATGGGGCTGTGTGTGTGGGTTGTGTGTGAGTGCATTGGGCTGTGTGAGTGTGTGGGTTTGTGTGTTGGGGTGTGTGGGGGGTTGTGTGTGTGGGGGGGTTGTGTGTGTGTGGTTGGGTTTGGCTGTGTGTGGGGTTGTGTGGCTGTGTGGGGGGTTGTGTGTGGGGTTGTGTGTGTGAGTGCGTGGGGTGTTGTGTGGGGTGGTATGTGTAGGGTTGTGTGTGTGGGTTTGTGGGAATGTGTGTGTGGGGGTGTTGTGTGTGTAGGGGGTTGTGTGTGTGGTGGTGTGTGTGGTTGTGTGGTGTGTGGGGTTGTGTGGTGTGTGGGGTTGTGTGTGTAGGGTTGTGTGTGTGTGTGGTTGTGTGTTTGTGTGTGGTTGTGTGTGTATGTATGTGTGGTTCTGTGTGTGGGGGGTTGTGTGTGGGGGGTTGTGTGTGTGGGGCAGTGAGTGGTAGTGTGTGTGTGGGGGGTTGTGTGTGTGTGGTTTTGGGGTTGTGTGTGTGGGTATGAGTTTGTGGGGTTGTGTATGTGGGGGGTTGTGTGTGTGGGGGGTTGTGTGTGTGGGGCAGTGTGTGGCAGTGTGTGTGGGGGGTTGTGTGTGTGTGGTTTGGGGGTTGTGTGTGTGGGTGTGAGTTTGTGGGGTTGTGTATGTGGGGGGGTTGTGTGGGGGGTTTGTGTGTGTGGGGGTTTTGTGTGGGGGGCTTGTATGTGGGGCTTGTATGTGGGGGTTGTGTGTGGGGGATTTGTGTGTTTGGGGTGTGTGTGTGTGGGGTTGTGTGTGTGTGTGTGGGGTTGTGTGTGTGAGGGGTTGTGAGTGAGGTTTTTTGTCTGGGAGGTTGTGTGTGTGGGGGGTTGTGTATGGGGTTGTGTGTGTGTGTGTGTGGTTGTGTGTGTGGGGTTGTGTGGTTGTATGTATGGTTGTGTGGGGTTGTGTGTGGCGGTTTTTGTGTGTGTGGGGTTGTGTGTGCGGGGTTGTGTGTGTGTGGGGTTGTGTATTTGTGTGGGGTTGTGTTTGTGTATGGGGTTGTGTGTGTGGGGGGTTGTTTGGGGGTTGTGTGTGGAGGGGGTTGCGTATGTGAGAGCGTGGGGTTGTGTGAGTGTGTGGGGTTGTGTGTGTGGGGTGGTGTGTGTGGGGGGTTGTGTGTGGGGTTGTGTGTGTGTGGGGTTGTGTGTGTGGATTTGTGTGTGGGGGGTTGTGTGTGTGGGGTTGTGTGTGATTGTGTGGGGTTGTGTTTTGGGGTTGTGTGTGGGGGAGTTTTGTGTGTGTGGGGTTGTGTGTGTGGGGTTGTGTGTGTTGGGGGTTGTGTGTATGTTGTGTGTGGGGGGTTGTGTGTTAAGCAGGTTGTGTGTGTGGGGGTTGTGTATGGGGGGTTGTGTTTGTGGGGTTGTGTGTGTGTTGTATGTGTGGTGGGTTTTTGTGTGTGTGGTTGTGTGTGTGGGGTAACAGAATGGGATGGGAGGTGAGGTGGTGAATGGGATGGAAGGGATGAGGGAGTGACAGAAGGGGAAAGGATTAAAGAGGTAAATAAGAAAGTAATGAAAATAAAGGGGGAGGGTAACAAGGAGGGAGAGGGGTAGTGAGAGAGTGGGGTAAAGGGAAAGAAGGGATGGGTTAGGGAAGGGTGAGGGAAGGGAATGGAAAGGAAAGGAAAGGAAGAATGAGGGGAAGAAGGCGGAGAAGAAAAAGGAGGAGAAAGGCAGGGATGGGAAGGGAGAAGGGAGGGGAAAGGGCAAATGAGAGAGAGGGAGGTGAGGGGAAGGGTAGTGAAGGGAAGGGTAGGGTATGGAAGAAGGGATGGGTGAGGGGAAAGGGGGGGAATGGTGAAGAGGAAGGGAGGTGAAGGAAGGAAGAATAAGGAAGAAAGGATGGGTAAGTGGAAGGGGAGCAGAAAAGGAGCAGAGGCGATGGGTACAGATTGGAAGGGAAAGAGGCTGTGAATGGGAGGGAATGGAGGGGAAGAGAAGGGAAGGGGTAGAGATGGAAAAGGAGATAAGAGAGTGCAGGATGGGACCGGAATGGATTGAATGGGAAGAGGAGGGGAGTGACAGAAGGGGAGAGGAATAAAGAGTGATGGAGAAAAAGGGAACTTAAAAGAAAGGGGGAGAAGGGGATATGAGAGGAGAGATAGGAATGTAAGGTAGAGAAGGAAAAACAGGAAAGAGAAAGGAAAAGGGAAGGGAAGTTTCAAGCCAGTTTCAAGCCAGTATCAAGCCAGTATCAAGTCAGTATCAAGCCAGTATCAAGCCAGTATCAAGTCAGTATCAAGTCAGTATCAAGTCAGTTTAAAGTTTGGTTTCACTTCAGTTCAGTTTCAAGTTCGTTTTTCATTTGGTTTCCATACTCACCTTGTCCCTTTGACCCAGCCCCGCCCAGTTCTTTTGGAGCCTGTGAGGCCCCGGCCCCCTCGGCCTCTTGGGGCCTCGGCTCCGGCCGCCAGCAGTGGTCCTCTCCGTGCGGTGCTCATGAGCGCAATGCTGCGGCTGCCTGGTTACCACCCCTGTATACCACGGAGACGTCACAATAGAGACCTTCAACCTGTCATCATGCATCACTGGCTTATGGGCGATGACAGGTGTGGCAGTGTAAGGGGGGAGGGGGAGCAGGCAAGGCACGGTTTTAATTCAATCACCTAAAAAAAAAAAGCAAAAATCTATTTAGTTACAAAAGGATCCTGCGATGAGCCTCAAAGACGATCTAATCCTGCCCGACCTTCTCCCCCTCAGTTGCCTCTCCTTGTCTCTGCTGCAGCAGAGGCCCCCCCCCCCCCCTGCACTTAGCCTCGACCTCCTGACATCACAGTGCAGGGCCTGGCACGTCACAGGTGCTCCATCCACAGGATTCCCCTGCTGGTGCTGGCCTCGACCTTGTGACGTCACAGTGCAGGGCCTGGTACGTCACAGGTGTTCCATCCACAGGAATCCCCTGCTGGTGCTGGCCTCGACATGCAGGGCCTGGCACGTCACAGGTGTTCCATCCACAGGATTCCCCTGCTGGTGCTGGCCTCGACCTCGTGACGTCACAGTGGAGGGCCTGCCACGTCACAGGTGTTCATTCCACAGGATTCTGCTGCTAGGAAGGCGGGGCCCTAAGGCTGTCACAACTTTCACACACACACATCCATACAAGCACGTGCGAAAACACTCACACAGGGGGTCATACGCTACAATTTATTATGAACGCCGCAGTACGTTTGCTTTTCTCTCTCCCTAGGAGGTCGAGCGTGCGGAGTCACCTACGAAGTTTGCACTGGTTACCAGTTCCACATCGAATCTTGTTTAAAATACTTGTGTTGGCATTCAGAGCAGTCCACGGCCATGGACCGACGTATTTGCAGAAACGGTTTTCATTCTATACTCCTAACCGTGCCCTACGATCGGCCAATCAATGCCTACTGGCCACCCCCAAATACAAATATGCCCGTCTGGGAGGCCAATCTATTTCAGTTAAGGCAGCTTCTGCTTGGAATGCTCTCCCCCTGTTCCTTAGAGCCTCGCCGACCATTACTGTTTTTAAGAAGGAACTCAAGACTCATCTGTTTAATGCCCCTCTCTAACAGCTCGTTTAGGTTCTGATCCAGCACTCCTGTTGTCTAATTACTCACCGCGCCAGGATACCCCGTGGTAATAGAGCGCGCTATAAAAGTTTTAATAAACATAAACATAAACATGAACTTTAGCAAGAGAGCCCAATGATAACCACTCTTTATTGGTCACAGTGAGATAACTTCGAACCAATCACACCCGGGAGCAGTTGCTGCGTCCCTGCTGATAGATGGGTCTCCCTTCATGGACGGTGTATCACTCACAGCAGGAGCTCTCATTCTTCACCAGGCTCCTGATGGGGTCTCACTTGTGTGAATTTCTAGAACAATCTTTACTGTGTGTTGCTCCGGGGTGCTTCTACTTTCCCTGTGAGTCTTATCATAGCTGCTAAGTTTCTGCGGTCATTGTGTGATGTGCAGCTCCAGTCCAGGTTTTTTCCTCTGTATTATGGGACGTGTAGTCCTGTTTTATAATGAAATAAACAAGACTACAAGTCCCAGAATTCCAGGAAAAAACGTGGACTGGAGCGGCACAACTCGGATGGACCCGGAAAACGTGGCAGCTTTGCGAGATACCTGTGCTCAGGTCAGGAGAGCATCTGAGGTTCCGTGACAATTATAGGTGGTGTTTTCGACTCGCACGAATATGGTCGAGTCTGGTATCTATGAACCGCAAATGACGAGTTTAGTAAGTGTGCGCAGTTTCGCTGTGCTAACTTAAACCGTTCGTTTGTTATGTGGGTTTTTCATCTGTACCCACGGGTTCCATCTTAGATACGGCATCCATTTTGTCTCTTGCCCTCAAGTAGCCAGCGAACGGACGCTGTCCGCTTCGCGACCCTGGGACTCCCAAGATATTTGCGGAAGACACATGTTCTTTGTAAGTGTCTTTATGATGAGGGGGTTGCTGCTGTAAGGCAGATGGCGCCGCTCGAGGCTCATCTTGCCGCACGGACTTATTGTCTCAGTCGTGCATCTCATTAGGCACGTCCCTTTGATGCCTGTATCTCGTGTTTCCCGTTACCTCCCCTTTTACACCCTTTCCGATCTCCCCACTGTCTCCGTCTTCCCCTGCATCTGTCTTTGCTCCTATTTCGATCTATTTTACTACTGATTGGAATTTGCTAATGGTGGGAAGATGGTTTTTACAGTTGGGAACTGCCAAATGTTTCCGCACTTATGTTCCGGACCTTGTGTGTTTTAAAATGACCAAAGCGACCCCTCTGGGGCTAATTGTGGGAACCGGGTTGTAAACTTTTGTGTCCAATGTTATCCTATGGGAAAAAACTGTATAAAAGGAGCGATCCAAAGAACCAATTTGAAGCAGTCTCCCCGAACTACACTCGATGTACTTCCTGTGATTTCTGTGTTCCCTGCAGCAAATAAACCTTGAATCTTTGACGCCGAAGGAAGTGTCCCGTGTCTCTGTGACTTGTACGCCGGAGCAGGTTACCCACGAAGGTATCAGGTGTTGTGCCCTGGCACCGCTGGGTCTTAGATAACCCAGTCCTTCAGTTGGCGCCCAACGTGGGGCTGCATCAGTGGTACCGGTCCAAGCCCGACGATCGTGAGGAACTTCGTGTGAAATCTCCGAGGGAAGGTGCACTCCGCTTCATCGATCTTGTTGTCGAAATAAGTGGCCCGAAGACTTTTCCCGCGAAGATTCCCGCCTCCGGACGGCTGCGACGGACTGCTGCCCTGACTGTAGACCTGTTTTGGCGCCTGGCGTAGACCTTGGTATAGCGAGACAACTGACGGGCCTTCCTGGTGACGCCATCGATCTTTGAGTTAAGTATTTGTGGGTCGCTCCCAGAGTTCTTGGTTGTGGTTACTTAGTGGTTGCATGGTTCCATTGCATTTGTGGTTCTTGGTACTTTGTTGTATTGTTTGACGACTGCAGCCGCCAAAAACCGAGGGTTTTGTTCTTTACTGGGACTTGGTAAATCCCGTAACCCTTGAAGTTTGTGAAACTCGGCTAGCGTGCAAGATGCCTGGTCGCAGTACTTTGTTTAGCTGTTTTAGACCTTGTGGTGCGGATTCCCTGCTGGAGGACTCGTGTCCGATACCTCCGGTTGGAACTCCTACTTATGACTTATATAGCAAACATGGGCTAGGCCCGATTACCTTTAACGATTATTGGATTAAATATACAAAGAAAGACGGCGACCTTCGTTGGCCACCTCACGGTAGCTTCGAGGCGTCGATCTTAGATAATCTAGAAATGAAGTTGTTCGAACGTAAATCAAGGCCGGCCATGTTTGATGCCTTTCGGTTGTGGCGCAAAGAAGCCCGACAGAAAGAAATCAGACAGAATAAACGTAGTCAGCGAGATAATGTTGCTACCATAGTGAAGAAAGCTGAGCAGTTCCAGCGTGATAAGGAGGATAAGGATAAGGAAGTGTTTGAGAGGCTACAGCGTATGTCCATAGATAAATGTTATCCTGCTTTGCCTATGGAGTCGGATAAGAAGGAAGAGGTAGTTGAGGATCCCTTAATGTCCTATCTAATGAAGTCGCCACCTCCGTACGTACAGGGTACCGCAGCTCCTGTGGTCCCTGCCGTACCTGTTCTTCCACCTATTGTTCCTCCGCCTGTTCCTCAACCTGCACCCGTTCTTCCAACTGTTCCTGCTCCTTTGCCTGTTTCTATTCCTACTGCTCCTCCGCTTCCACATACTCCTGTTCCCGCTACTGTTCCTGTTACTGCTCCTGTGCTGTTAACCCCTGTTGCTGCTACTGTTTCTACTCCTTCTCTTGTTAGTCCTGTGTCTTATCTCTCTCCCTCTACTCGTAGCCGTAATTCTCCTATTGCAGCCAGTTTCTTTCAGTCGCTCGGACCTGTTCATGGGTCTGCTGGTTCTGATGGTCCTCAGAGACGTAGTCAGCTTCCTGGTAACAGGGAACGCGTTGCGCTATACAATATGGCGATGGGTTGGATGGTAAATCCGCAGAGAAATCCACCCCGTGTTGTTCTCGAAACGTTTAGTCAATTCAACATACCAACTCAGAGATATGTGTTTGACGAAATGTGTAAGTTCCTGCATGATCAGATAGCGGCCGATGCGCCTGACGAGGTGCTGACCGCCCTGTCTGAACTTCGGCTTCAGTTCGCAACTGGACTGATAGTAGATACTAATGTCCGACGTGCTATTGAGCGGTTGCTATCTCTTCGTCCCGCTCCCATTCCTCATGCACTGTTTGTTGAGGATATTGAAAAACTAGACGAGTCTGGCCAGTATCCTATGCGTGAGGTTCCGCCGGTTTGGGTACCGGCTGATCCTAATGCTAATCCTGCGACAGCGGCGCATTTCCAGAGAGTGTGGATACATCTCCCATGGAAACGCTCGGAAGTGCTTCAGGTGTAGCAATCTTTGCCTGATCCTCGCAAAAATCCTACTGGGTATTATAAGGAATTATCGCAGCTCGTAGATGCTACGGTAATGAATCTTGCCGATATCGACATGTTGTTTGGCAACGTCGTACCGCAACCGGTATGGGCTAAGATTCGTCACCAAGATCACGCAAATGAATTAGGTGGTGATTGGGCTGCCATTACAGCGGCAGATGCTGGACAAGTGGCTGCTGCTAAACCCGACCAATTGATTACTGCTCTTCCTCAGCGAATAATAACGTTAATGAAGACTCTTATGCCATCTATGAGGGTAAATTGGGATAAACTGTCAGCTTGCAAACAAAAGAAAGATGAGAGTGTTTCGGACTTCTTTACGAGGTTTGAAGAAGCATTCATTGACCACAGTGGACAGGATATGGGTACTGAGGGTGGACAAAGGTTGTTTGTGGATAAATTTGTGTCGAACTTGTTGCCCGATTTGAGCAATAAATTAAAGAATTCGGAAAGTGCATGGGCCGTTTCTACCTCAGCTCAGATATTGGCTACGGCACAATATTATGAGAATAGGGAGAAAGAGGAGAATGACCGCGCTGATAAAAAGACGAAAGAACTAAAAACTAAAGTGTTGTTGCAACAAGCGTATCCGCCGCGTTCCAATCAAAATGCGCCCCAACAGAATAGATCGCAGTCGCAACCGAATAGATCACAGCCGCGTAATGATTCCTCCTTTCAAAGATCCTCGTTGGGGTACAATCAATGTGCTTATTGTAGACAGGAAGGACACATTAAATTCAATTGTCCTGCTTTAAATGAACGTAATAGTGGTAATTCGTCTAAAGGAGGCCGTGGTGGTTCGCAGCAGGCATCACGTGGTAGAGGTCGTGGTGCTCAGAACGATCGCTTTGACAACTCGACAAATTCTAATAACTGTTTCGATCAACGTGGATCATCGCAAGGACGATCTGCGCAGTACAATGTAGACGATTATTACGTCGATCAGGGAACTGACGACAGTAATTACTAGGACAGCCAAAGACAAGGAGAGGGAGTGGTATCAGTTCCGGTTGATCAGAGAGGGCCTTACGTCGCAGTTGCTACATCGGGCGTCGTTGAGCCTTTTCTGTTGGACACTGGTGCAGCGAAAAGTTCCATCATGCATTCGAAACTCCCTGGCGCACCTTTGTCTGGCTTAACAAATGTTTCCGTTGGATTCTCTGGCGCCCCCGTTAGCAATCCTGTTTCACGCCCTTTGCCCCTTCAAATTGGGCCACGTGAGCTAGAGGCTCCGTTGATTTTAACCACGGGTTGTGGCGAAAATCTTCTGGGCCTGGATTTGCTTAAACGTTTGTATGCAACTTTGTATTGTTCTCCTGCGGGTGTAAAGCTTACGTTAGGAGAGAGGGTGGTCTCTCCCATGTATTTGTCCCTCGATAAGCTTCCACCGGAATTGAGTTCTCTTCCTGCGTCTTTGTGGGCGACGGGTCCAAATGATGTGGGCCTACTTGATATCTCCCCCTATGTTGTTCAGTTGAAATCGAATGTGCGTTTGCCACGTATTCCCCAATATCGTATCTCCCTTGATGGTGAACGAGCACTGTTAGCGATCATCTATGACTTGATCGAGAAAGATGTTATTGAGGAGACTCGGGGAAACGTGTGCAACAGCCCTGTACTGCCCATTCTAAAACGTACAGATCCTGCAAAACCGCCTGTTTATCGTTTTGTTATCGATTTACGGGAGGTAAATAAAATTGTGATTCCTCAATTTCCTGTTGTGCCTGATATCACGGCGCTACTGACTCTGATTCCAGCTACTGCATCATGGTTTTCGGTGATTGATTTGAAAAATGCGTTTTTCAGCATCCCGATTGCCGAGGAGAGTAGGGACCTTTTCGGTTTCTCTCTCGGTGGACGTAGCTTCCGGTTCAAACGCGCTCCTCAGGGCTACTGTGAAAGTCCATCGATTTACAGTCAAGCCTTGAAGGGTCAACTGGATGCGTTTCGGTTGCCGGTTGGTGCGGCTTTAATCCAATACGTCGATGACTTATTGGTGGCTGCCGATACTCAGGACATTTGCAAAATTGCTACGGTGTCATTGCTGCAACATCTCTGTGAGTTAAATCACAAGGTGTCACCTTCTAAACTCCAATATTGTTGTCAAGAAGTAACCTATCTAGGTCACTTATTGTCAAAGGAGGGAAGGAGATTGACCCCAGAGAGAATTGCAGCGATTGCGCGAATGGCTGTGCCAAAAACCCAAAGAGATGTGCGTGCCTTTTTAGGTATTACGTCGTACTGCAGGCAATGGATTCCTAATTTTTCATTGCTGGCGAAACCATTAGTAGCTCTCACGTGCAAGGATGTTTCGACTCCTTTACCATGGACGGAAGAATGTCAGAAAAGTTTTTCTGAATTACGTGATTCATTGTGTTCGGCTCCTGTGTTAGGTACCCCTGATTACAGTAAGCCGTTTACGTTATATGTTCACGAGAGGGAAGGTTGTGCTTTGAGTGTCTTAACGCAACCTTTTGGTGGTAAGCAGCGTCCATGTGCATATTTTTCCTCGACCTTAGACCCAGTAGCTAGAGCATTGCCGAGTTGTTTGAGAGCAACTGCGGCAGCTGCGGTCTCCATCCGACAGTCAGCAGGATTGGTCATGGATAATATGCTTACGGTGATGGTTCCGCATGCAGTTGATACTCTGTTGAATCGTACGAAAACTCAGCACCTGACGAGTGCGAGGCTGTCTGGGTACGAATTGACGCTCTTGGCAAGCCATATTCAGATAAAACGTTGTAATGTCCTAAATCCGGCAACTTTATTACCAATTAGCGCAGAGTCAGATGAAGTAGCAGAACACGACTGCTACTTGAGGACGGAAGAGGAAACGAAAGGTCGAGTGGACCTTAAAAATACCCCATTGGAAGATCCGGATGGCACTCTGTATGTGGATGGGTCATGTTTCAAGTTGCCGAATGGTGATGTGACTACCGCTTATTCTGTTGTAACGTTGAATACTGTTGTTGAAACTGCAAGATTGAATCAGAATTCTGCCCAGGCTGCGGAATTAATTGCTCTCACTAGAGCATGTGTGTTAGCAAAAGGGAAACGTGTGAATGTGTACACTGATAGCCAGTACGCTTTCGGTGTAGCACATAGTTTTGGACGATTGTGGCGAGAGCGTGGTTTCTTGACGTCGCACGGTACGAAGATACAGCATGGCCAGCTTGTGAACGATCTTTTGGATGCATTGACTTTGCCTAAGCAAGTTGCAATTGTTAAATGTAGTGCGCATCGTAAAGTGACGGATGATGTTGGTCGTGGTAATGCGTTTGCAGATGAGATTGCTAAGGAGACTGCCCGGAACCTTAGCACTCGAATGTATGTGACGAGTTCGGTTAGGTGGCCTACAGAATCAAGTATGTGTGAAGATACTGTTGAGAGTGTGAAAGCAATTCAGAATGAGGCCACTGAGACTGAAAAGACGAAGTGGAAAGAAAGTACGGGAAAGTTGGATGCGAGTGGTTGTTGGATTGATTTGTCGGATCAGAAAAGATGGATGTTGCCTGATGCGTATGTGCTGGCTGTTGTGACAATGGCACATGGGTTAGCACATATTAGCGCGAAAGGTATTTGTAAGTTGTTGTCGCCTGTGTGGAAGAATGATGGAATTACAAAATGTGCTGAACGTCTGGTGAAGAATTGTATGGTGTGTATAATGTACAATCCTGGTAAGGGAACCCCAACTCCTCCTGGTAGTTTTGCTCCCCCTTCATGTCCCTTTGAGGTGATTCAATTAGACTTCATCCATATGGAGCGATGCAATAACCTGAAATACGTTTTAGTTGTGGTTTGCGCATTCTCTCGATGGATCGAGGCCTATCCCCTCAAAGACAATACTGCTTTGTCTACTGCGAAAATCCTACTGAAGGAATATTTTCCTCGGTATGGAATGCCTAGAGTCGTGTGGTCAGATAACGGAAGTGAGTTTGTTGGAAGTGTGATGAAGAGTGTGTGTAAGGGCCTTGGAATAAACCAAAAATTCCACAGCGCCAATCACCCCCAGTCAGCTGGATTAGTTGAGGGGTACAATGGTACCCTTAAACTAAAACTAGCGAAGATTCAGGCTACGACTGGACTTTCGTGGCCTGACGCTTTGCCTCTAGCACTACTGTCAACTAGGGCGACTGTACACTCCCGAATAGGGCTTAGCCCCTATGAAATAGTGTTCGGCCGTCCTGCGAATGTGTGGGGGGTTCCTAGGCCAGGAGCGTATTCTGATCTTGAGTATCCAATGTTGATTGACTATTTACATGACTTGACTGCTAAACTGAGGTTAATTCACCAACAGGTTTACGACGCATTGCCGACGCAGACGGAGGGTCCAGGCCACCAGCTCCAGCCCGGAGACTGGGTGGTAACACGCAACTTTTCACGCAAGAACAATCTGGACCCAAGGTTTACCGGACCTTACCAGGTACTCCTGGCCACGAGGACTGCCGTTCGTCTTGAGGGACGGAAAAATTGGGTACATGCTACCCATTGTAAGCGAGTCCCCATTCCTTTGCCGGCAGACCCGTGGGTAAGGAAAGGCATTGCATCAACAGAAACAGAAACATTGCCGGCGTTTGTGCCTTTCAGCGACGCACAGCCTGTTGGAGAATCCTCAGCGCAGCAGAAAGCCACTGTTGAAACATTGTCAGCAAAAGACTCAAGACCAGAACAATCAACTGATCAGCAGGACGCTGTCTCTTCAACGGATCCTTTGTTCGACGAGCAGACACGTCCCGGGAAACACAGATATTCTCTGCGATCTCGCACTAAGGACAAATAAAATTTTCTTGCTTTGCTGAAATTGACAACTGCAATATCCTCGTTTCCCGTGATCAGTTTTGAACATTCGTATCACTGTGATTTGTGTACATATATATACATATATTGAGTTTCCTTCCTTGTATCTTTTTACTTCCACAGCCTGAGAGACATTGTGCTTGTACATACATATTGTGTATTGAAGGCCGTAGGGCCGCGCGCGTACTTCCTTCTGGACAGTAGGTCTTGACGCTAGGTTAAAGGCCGTCGGTTCCTAGGAACTCCTGGGGATTGACTATTGCTGCACAGAACGAAGTGCGTCAAGAAACGTTGCGGACGGTCATAGGGAATGGCATTCTCGAAGCTGAATGATTTGGAAGGGGCTCAAGTCTATAGATTCAAGCTGCAGCAACTCAGTCGTACCAAATGTTTTATATTCCAACTGTTTGTACTGTTTTTGACTGCTTCTGCATTATTGGCGGGTGGGGTGTATTACACGATGTCTTATTTCTTACCTGCTACCCCTACTCCTACTCCTTACCCTAATCTTACCTCCACTGCTTCTCCCCATTCCTTTCATATGTTACCGGAACACGAGCAGGCTAGACGTGTAGAATTCCGCAACAATTCCTTTATTCAGCTCCTCCATCAGCATCAGTTAGTGGTTAACACCACTAATTGTTGGGTGTGTGGGTTGATGCCACATACTACGGATAAGGGAATTCCATATCTGGTGTTACCGTATAGTTCCCAAGGGTCAGCTCGAGCATTTCAAACAATGTTTCGAAGCGCACTGGGTTTCCACCCCATTCGAGAACCACGTTCCCCCTACTCTGGCCCTACCTCGTATCAGAAGCCTTTATCGATAGCCATAGAGGACTTAGATAGTGAGATCTATGATCCTTCGCTTATCCCTGAAGAAGAGGTACAGGCCTATAAGGTCCTAAGTAGAGGTGAATATAGTGTGTTCACTAGTGAAAAGCAGCTTAAAAGCTCGCCTCCAATATGGGTCGTACCCCACACTGGTAATTTTTGTCTTATGGGTCGTGGCCGAAGATCGCAAGCCCGACTTGGAGCAAGTGCTTGCACTGAAAATTACATTCTGCCGATGTTCTCGTCCCCTGTGTTTCTGGCTGCCAAGGGTACATACTTTATCTGTTATGATCGTGCATATACATGGTTGCCCGCTGACTTCATGGGCTCATGTTTTATTGCAAATCTGTTGCCTCCGACGTTCACTGTAGACGCCGATTATCATAAGACTAGAGTTGTGCGAGGCGTAATTAGCGAAGAGGATACTGCCGGTCAAGAGGCAGGAGACTTTTTCAAGGGTTTCCTCCCGTTTTGGGGACCTATGGTTAATAGTAGGAACCTGAGACAGTTGACTCGAGTGGTGGAATCAACAGCTAATATTACTGCCAGTGCCCTTGGTAATATCACCACAGAACTTCAGGCGGAGAGACTTATGACGTTACAAAACCGTATGGTTTTAGATGTCATCTTAGCAGATCGTGGTGGGGTATGTAAGGTGATCCATTCGAGCTGCTGCATTTTCATTCCAGATAATGCTCCTACTGTCTATCAAGCCATCTCGAGGTTGCATAAGATCTCCGAATCCATACACGTGGATGTAGGGGATTGGACGCTACTTGGATGGTTTTGGGGCCTGATGTCGACTTGGGGTTGGAAAATTCTGATGATCGTCGGAGTTGTGGTAGTGTTCCTGTTCACGTGTTGCCTTTGTGTGCAGTGTGGTCCTGCCTTATGTGGCCTCTGTGCTACAACGTGTATGAGACAACCATCTGTTACCAAGGGGACTCGATTGGACAGAGCTATGCTACAACAACATCTCGATGGTCTGATGAATATCGAACATGATTCCGACTAGTGCTTGCCTACATGAGGGCAAAAGGAGCGTCTGAGGTTCCGTGACAATTATAGGTGGTGTTTTCGACTCGCACGAATATGGTCGAGTCTGGTATCTATGAACCGCAAATGACGAGTTTAGTAAGTGTGCGCAGTTTCGCTGTGCTAACTTAAACCGTTCGTTTGTTATGTGGGTTTTTCATCTGTACCCACGGGTTCCATCTTAGATACGGCATCCATTTTGTCTCTTGCCCTCAAGTAGCCAGCGAACGGACGCTGTCCGCTTCGCGACCCTGGGACTCCCAAGATATTTGCGGAAGACACATGTTCTTTGTAAGTGTCTTTATGATGAGGGGGTTGCTGCTGTAAGGCAGATGGCGCCGCTCGAGGCTCATCTTGCCGCACGGACTTATTGTCTCAGTCGTGCATCTCATTAGGCACGTCCCTTTGATGCCTGTATCTCGTGTTTCCCGTTACCTCCCCTTTTACACCCTTTCCGATCTCCCCACTGTCTCCGTCTTCCCCTGCATCTGTCTTTGCTCCTATTTCGATCTATTTTACTACTGATTGGAATTTGCTAATGGTGGGAAGATGGTTTTTACAGTTGGGAACCGCCAAATGTTTCCGCACTTATGTTCCGGACCTTGTGTGTTTTAAAATGACCAAAGCGACCCCTCTGGGGCTAATTGTGGGAACCGGGTTGTAAACTTTTGTGTCCAATGTTATCCTATGGGAAAAAACTGTATAAAAGGAGCGATCCAAAGAACCAATTTGAAGCAGTCTCCCCGAACTACACTCGATGTACTTCCTGTGATTTCTGTGTTCCCTGCAGCAAATAAACCTTGAATCTTTGACGCCGAAGGAAGTGTCCCGTGTCTCTGTGACTTGTACGCCGGAGCAGGTTACCCACGAAGGTATCAGGTGTTGTGCCCTGGCACCGCTGGGTCTTAGATAACCCAGTCCTTCACAACACGACCCAACCTTTGGGGGAGGGGGGGGCTAAGGCTTACAGCAAGTGGTGGGGGCCAAGAATTTAAGGCAATGCGGGCAGAGCCATCCTTATAGCCAATATGAGGGAAAGAAGTGACACATTTTGTAGTTTTGACACATTGGACAAACCCAATCAGATTATGATTGAAGGATTCCATGGTTACCCTTATATTCCTCCCTAGCGTTGAGTTATGTGGTGGGCTAGCTACTAAGGGCAAATTGTTTATAGCAGTGTTTGATCCTTTTGCCGAACATGAATATTTCAATTTATGACATGTTACTTTATTGTTAGAAATGGGTTCTCTACTTGTCAGAGGTAGGTACCTTTGTCCAAATTGGGACCGTTGCTTCAAGTCAGGGTAAGGGGGATACACACGCAAGATAACCCCTGCTCACCCCCTGGGTAGCTAGGCACAAGCGGACAGACTTATCCCAAAGGCAAGAGTTTTCAGCATTGATGAATTCTTCTATGGTTAGGGAGGTTAAAGGTGATTAATTGTAGTTGCTTTCATGTTTTGTTTTTTGGTGCACTGAGCTGTGCTGCTAGAATTGTGGTTGAGCAGTGGGAAGGCAAAGGAGGAGCAGCTTTGCGAGATACCTGTGCTCAGGTCAGGAGAGCAACATGACCCAACCTTTGGGGGAGGGGGGGGGGGGGGGCTAACGCTTACAGCAAGTGGTGCGGGCCAAGAATTTAAGGCAATGCGGGCAGAGCCATCTTTATAGCCAATATGAGGGAAAGAAGTGACACATTTTGTAGTTTTGACACATTGGACAAACCCAATATGATTATGATTGAAGGATTCCATGGTTACCCTTATATTCCTCCCTAGCGTTGAGTTATGTGGCGGGCTAGCTACTAAGGGCAAATTGTTCATAGCAGTGTTTGATCCTTTTGCCGAACATGAATATTTCAATTTATGACATGTTACTTTATTGTTAGAAATGGGTTCTCTACTTGTCAGAGGTAGGTACCTTTGTCCAAATTGGGACCGTTGCTTCTAGTCAGGGTAAGGGGGATACACACTCAAGATAACCCCTGCTCACCCCCTGGGTAGCTAGGCACAAGCGGACAGACTTATCCCAAAGGCAAGAGTTTTCAGCATTGATGAATTCTTCTATGGTTAGGAAGGTTAAAGGTGATTAATTGTAGTTGCTTTCATGTTTTGTTTTTTGGTGCACTGAGCTGTGCTGCTAGAATTGTGGTTGAGCAGTGGGAAGGCAAAGGAGGAAGACTGACACGGTGAGTGGGAATTATTTCAGGTGTGTCCTGCAAACAGCCAGGCGTCAGTGGTGTGAAGGCCTTTTTAGTGTGTTGCCAAGGAACCAATCTGTCCTCAGGTACTACCACTTCAGGTATTGCTGTTGGCTGATCCTTTCTGTTCTGAACTCGTGTAGAGGGGCTATAGCTTGTGACTTACAGGCCCCTCATCAGGTTTACAGGCCACTCAGCAGCTCTCCACATTGTCACCGTTTACAGGCTGCAGAGCGGCTAATACCGCATGTGTGCATAGAAATAATGTTTGTTTAGACCAGTGACTATACATTAAGACACACATGTGCACTTGTTTAGAATCCGCAAAACATCAGATTTACACCTACAGAGTGGAAAGACCATATAGGAAGCCATATTAATTTAGGAAAACATAATATTGCTTGATCATGTAGTTGGGATTGGAATGTCCCCTGTGAGGTATGTCAGGTTGCCTATCCTGAAAACTCGACTGTGAGTATCTGGTGTCCCAGAGATTATTTAATTTTGGCCCTAGCCTTGTGGTAATCTAGCGCATAGAGCCTATGCTGTCCCTTGACGTGACGGAGGTCATGGACCTATCCTGTGACCTGGAGAGACATGTCAAGCATGCCCTCATTGTCCTGATAGTGGGCTACCAGCCTGCCACGGGTTAAGCATGTAGATCGATGGCACAGCATACTGTGTTTTGTGAATGCATAGTCATGATCAGGCCTTTTTATCTGTGTCAGTGGAGTGGAGGCCCCACCAATGTGAAGTTCTGCTTCAGTGCGCTAATCCTAACCCTTGTGCTAACATTCCAAATATATGCTGTGTGTGTTTATGTTGTGTCTTGTTTGGTACATGCAATATGCCTCTGGATTCCATTCTGGATTCCATTCTGGAAGCCCCGAATCTGCTCCTGTGCACAAGATGGAGGTGAGATTGTTTTCACAGACAGTGGAAGTGTTTTGCTGACATTCCTAAAGCTGGAGGGTGGAGACAAGACACCTTCAGAAATTCACTGAAGCCCTTTTGCTGAGAGGAGCTGTTGATTAGTCTTCCTGTAGTGACGCCACTTGGAAGATGGTGGTGGTAAAGGGTGGGACTGAAGTTTCCTTTTCAGTGTGGAAAGGATCTTTTAGGTGAGCCTGCCTTTTGTATTTCCCCTGATCACTGCATAGTGTGGTTGTTGATACAGCAGGTATAGAAAGCTCATCTCTCTTTGTGCCTCTGTTGTGGTTACTCCTGGATGGAGACTACCGTACTACAGGGAGCATCACTCTGCTCTGCAGCATACCGTGAGGACTGCTGTGCACCCAGAGCTGGTGTGTGTCTTACAGCCAACTTCCCAGATAACAGGGGTTATTCCCTGGAGTCTTGTCTTGCTGGGAGAGGTGTATCTCTGACCTTAAGTGTCTGGAAGCCAGCCGGCCTACTGAGAGCAGGAAATATCCTGCCAACCCTGCAGGAGGTGTTTGAGTAACAGACCCAGACCCTAGTGCTGAGGGTCAAACCAAGGGAATCATGGAGACGGCAAAGACTGATTGGTGAGCCCGATAGCATGGGCACAGTCTCTCCAGAAGTGAGGTGGCAAACGTAAATTGCGGATTGGCCGTTAACCTTGCGGCAGTGCAATAAGAACGATTGGGGGTGTCCTTGCTGGAAAAGTGAAACAACTGTGACCTTGGAGATCTTTGCCATCAAAGCTAAGACTTGTGCCTGTGACCGCCACCACTGCTGCGTTTACAAAGTGCTCACTGTGACTGCTAACATGCTGTTGTGTCCTTGTCTAAATGGCTACCCATCTGCTGCTCAAGTGACCAAGAAGTAGGTCCCAGGCCTGCCGTGTGCTCCCACCACCAGTATCTGCAGTTGACGAAGAACTACAGCCTACCAATCGAACGACCCATCCTGTTAACAGCTTACCAAGTTCAACTGCCTCTTCTGCAACCACCACGTCACATCCCAGAAGTGAGAGGGAGTGGAGACACTTGCTGTCAAAAGGACATGTAGACAGTGTTGTGGTGAGACTGTATCAAAGGAGACTGGATTTTTTTTTACAGAGTTTTATATAGCACGAACTTGACCCAAAGCGGGTATTAGAGCACTTTACATAGCACCAGTTGCATTACATGAGGACACATTCATTTTTTGTTAGGCAGGGGGAGATTAAGTGATTTGCCCAGAATCACAGGATGTTCAGCGTCATTGCTGAGACTCACACTCAGTTCCCCAGATTCGAGGTCGACCGCCCTAGCAGTTAGGCTAACTCCTCTCTCCTGATTGAGCTGAGCTCAAACATTACTGAACTAGGGTGTCTCCTTCTGAGCCTTCAATAGTGTTACACAAAACTCTCTAACCTAAAGGGGACAATTCTAGAGTCACAAGAGGAGGGATTATTGCTTTTCCCTTTGGGACCATTTGCACTTGTTGTGGGTGGTGGACAGACCTTCTTGAAGACCTGCTAAGTGTGGGCTTCATAACTGAACCCACGCTGTCATCCGCCTAACGGGGGAGCCACCGCCACCTATAGCGACTCCAAGTCCCACAACCCTGGGACCCTCACCTGGGATTCATCAACAGAGCTATTTCACAAAGCCTGGTCCAAGGGCGGGCCCGTCCATGCCCGGAGGAGGCTGGGCCTCCCCTAACATCTATTTTCCCAACCAAAATGTACTGTTGTTTGCTATATCTTGCAACCCCTAGATGCATCTAAGCATTTTAAACTGTTGGACTGGGTAAGTAAGCTTGCTGCCTTGATTGTTCCAGTCTGCCTCACTGAAAATGTTCAAATACACCATTTCATAGCTCTGTTTTCAGCTCTGGTATACGCCCCTTGTCATCTACAAATGGGGAAAAAGGAATGTCACTGAAGGGGATGGGGGAGGGTCGAGGGGGGTTGGTAAAAAAGAAAAACACAAATTTACAAAAAACATGCTGGAGGCAATTGTGTGCTTAACCGCCATGACAATCTGTTGGTTGAATGTGAGGAGATACTCGCTGCAGCCCCCCGCTGCCTCGCCTCCTCCCCCCATTAGTTTTCCACCCCCAGGCAGCACAAACAAGCAAAATCAAATCCAGGGGATGTTTAAGAAACATACTCTTCAGGCCCAGGAGCAACATACTGTGGGAGGGAGTCCGTGCACGGCGCCGCAGTGCTGATGACGAGCTCTGCTCCTCATGCAGCACGGTGGCCGTGTGCTGATGACGAGCTGAGCTCTTCATAGCCACGCCCGTTCAATGGAACGCCCAGCACAGCGGGGTAATTATCCACGCGTGGGCGTTCCACGGAGGTCATGACAAGCTCAGGTCGTCATCAGCACACGGCCACTGTGCTGCATGACGAGCTGAGCTCGTCATCAGCACGCAAGAGGTTAACAACCACACTTGTGCCAACTTAGCACCAAGAGACCTGTTGGTGTGCGTGCACTTTATAAATCTCCCCTAACATAACATAACATCACCAGTACACTCCAATTCTGTCTAGCAACTACAGTCTACATTTGAGGATGCTTTACCTTGCAGTAACCGCTATGCCCCATTGGCCGAGATGACGAACGATTAGGATGTCGCTAAAAATTTGGTGCATTCTTCCACGGCACCTGATGTTTCTGTTCCCATCTCCTCTGATCAGGCCTCTTACACTGCTTTTATCTTAGATTTGAAAACTGAGGTAGGGGCTTCTAAAATCCATGATTACATCGCTGACCAATTCTTTATTTATTTATTTGAAAGTTTTATAGAGCGCGGCCAAGACCCTTGCGGGTATCAGATGAGTTTAGTTATATCATACATTGAGAGACCATAGAGCACAGCATTATTCATGAAGACAAAAGTAAAACAACATGGTGCTGAACAGGAGCAGCCTGGTGAATCATAGTAGTATAATGAGGGAAAAAAAAATATATATATAGCAAAATGTGGAGTATACAAATTGCAAAGCAGTAAGGTGCAGAGTAAGGGCGGGCTGACGATGCAAGGTCATGAAAACCTGGGATTATGTTTAGGTGAATTTTGCCATAAGGATTCCTTTTACTTCCAACTTGAAGGTGCAGGGGTTAAGTCTTATGTCCAGTGGAAGGGCATTCCACATCCTGGGTGCTATTCCTGAGAATGATCGTACGTACGTTTTTTCTTGTTGAATTTTTGTGGTTTCAAAAGGAGGTTTTCCGCACTGTTTGTGGATCTCTTCCCCACGGATATTGTGAGTTTTTGTGTGAGATAGCTGGGAGCATGGTGATTTAAGGCCTTGTGTGTCATGCAGGCTATTTTCAGGTGAATTCTGGCTTCAAATGGCAGCCAGTTTAGAGATTTTAGGTCAGGGGAGATGTGGGACCTTCTTTTCGAGCCAGTGATGAGTCTTGCAGCTGCGTTGGTGGCGGCTCTTAGGGGAGCTGTAATGGCTTTGGGGAGACCGCATAGAGAGACACTTCCATAGTCCTGCCGTGGTAGAACTAGAGCTTGAACCGCCATTTTGAAGTCATTGGGAGATAGGAGGGTTTCAACTTCCTTAGTGTATTAATCTGAAAGTTTGCTCCCTTCGTGGCGTTATTAATGTGTTTCTGCATATTGAAGTTGCAGTCCAGAGTTATACCAAATGATTTAGCTGAATCTACAATGGTTGGTTGAACGTTCATTGCTGTAAGGTGTTTGATCCAATTGTGCATTATCGGGACTTTGACAGGTGGGGCAAAAAGGAGGAAACCGGTTTTCAAAGCATTCAATCTGAGGTGATTTTCTGCCAGCCATGTTTGGGTGGACTTAAGAGTGGTGTTAAGCAGATTAATGTCGTCAAGGGAGTTGACCTTGAGGTACGGTTGGGTATCGTCAGGGTACATGTGAAATTGCACGTTGGACGCTTGTAGCAGATCAGTGAGTGGTTCCATGAATAAGTTAGAGAGTGTAGGGGATAGCGAGGAACCTTGTGGGACTCCTAGCGTAACTGGACAAGCTTCTAGATTTTAGCAACAAGCATGCAGTTACTGGACAAATTGATCTACCCGCAAACATTTCCAGACCATCTGCTGTTGTACCCAGACCGTGACTCCTGTGAATAAGGGTGCTGGTCCCATATCCGATGATGTCCCCCCGCTAATCACAATCAGAAAATTCCCAGTCATGTGCCTTTATGGGCGCTTAACTACAAAGGGGTAACTTCCAATACCTCGAGTACTCAAAGCTTAGGCGCTCATACTGGGCACTTGACTCTGGATAGTTTTCCCTCTTCTTCTTCCTTTGGGGCCAATCTTGGTCATAAACCTAACAACTCCCTGTGCCCCACTAAAAGTAGACCTGCCAGTGCTGATTCCATCATGATGATCGGTGTTCCTAAACCAGGATTCTTCAATGAGTAGCTTTTGAGCTACTGGTAGCTCTCCACCCACCTGTAAGTAGCTCTCCTGTGTGCAGCCCAACCTACTAAATCCGACACTTTTGGTTGGTTGAATTAGTCGTATTGACTAACATTTAAAAGTGTCTATTCAACACAAAACTACGCGTATTTTGAAACCTCATAATTTCGCAAATATATTTAAAGCTGATATTTGAGAGATAAATCTTAGCTCTAACGAAGTCAGTGGATATTCTGTCCCCCCTGGTATCCTGCACAATTCTCTCACGTACTCTCCTTATCACTCCACACTTCTCTGACCGTCATACGCGCTATCACTACATCTCCCGTTCCTATACTCACCACCCCACCTGCTAAAGACCCAGATAGAACTTCCCTCCCCGCCCCTCTCATATCCTCCCACACATCACTACTCACTATAACCTCCCTCCACTATTACCCCCCACCTCCTTGCCTGCCCCTACCACCTCCTTGCCTGCCCCTCCCTGTCCACTCTCCCCTTTTTGTTTTCTTTTCCCCCAATATAGCCTCACCACCATGTCCGAACTCAACACCACATACACACCTCCCCCCTCTCAGGATCTAACTACCAATGCCCCCTCACTCATCAAACATGGTCCCAACTCCTGGACAATTCCATACCCCCCATCCTCTCTAAAAAAGCCAAAAAGAACTTCAAACATAAACTCCTCACCCGTCATCTTGAAACCCTAATTGAAGATAACTATCACAGCCTCACATCCCCCATTAAACCTAACTACTATTTCTACACCAGACGCCCATCTAAATTGAAGAGCACCTTCCTACTACACCTTCCAGTTTCTAGCTCGATTGAAATCTCTCATGGTCATAAACTCGCCACTCCCCCCTCCTCTCTTTTTCCTGTTAAAATTAACCATTTCCATCTACAAAATGGGAAATATCCTGATCCAAGCCTCTGAGAAGCACCTCCTAATCTTCGAACTCCTTTTCAACACTCTGTCTGACCACCTGGCACTTTCTATTCACCCCTGCAACATCCCCTCAGTCCCAATCCCCCTCACTTTCTACTCCCCCTCCAACATCCCCTCAGTCCCAATCCCCCTCTGGACCCCCTCGGCCGCCACTTCTCCCAACGCTCTCCAAAATGACAGTCCCCTGGCAAATGCTTCTACCCTGTCACCCGCACTCGAACCACCCCCTAGTGCTATCCAATTCCACCTCTCCTCACCTGCCCCCCTCGAGACCCCCCGCCAACCCTCCTCTGCCCCCCAGAGTCTTACTCCACTCCTCCTTGAACCTCCTGCCCGTAACAACACTCCCCTCACCTTTAATCCTACCCTTCCCTCTTCTCCTGAACCATCCCCCAGCCACCCCCACAATTCACTCCGCCAAACCCCCACATTCCCTAATGACCGACTAATTCCGACATTCCCTATTACTCCTCCTCTCCGTCTTACTAGCCCCTCATCGAACAATGCCCCGCATATCTCCTCCCCTGCCTTCGTAAACTGCATGCCCATCCACCTCACCGCTCCCACTTCCCCCCTGGCCCCGCATACCCTGCCTTCACCTACCCCCCTTCCCCCTGTCTCACCCTTCCAGTCCAGCACACATCACACCTAACCCCCTCCCCACCACTCCTAGGCTTATACTCTCCTCCCATCCCCTGGCCTTCCCCAATCCTCCTCCCAACATAGAACCTCTCACATTACAACCCCCTTTTAAAACTACGACTCCATGCTTCCAACCCTCACTACCTAATCACTCCGTCCGTAACCCCTACTTTAGCCCCGACTCCACCCCCCAACCTCCTCCAGCTATTTCGCAACCTAGATTTCAATCTTTCGACCCTAGCAGCTGAAATAATACTGCTCAGAAATGACTTTAATGGGATTAAATCCATCAAACTCTATATGCGCCCCCCCTGGCCCCATGCTATTATCACTATTCATAGAAAGCACCCATACCCCAATCTTTGGTCCACTACGACCCTCCTCCCACGCTCTAACAGTCCACTGCTCACCACAAACACCTACTCTGCCTTTGATCTATCTGGCCTTAACTACGACTACCTTAACACTCCCCCTCCTATAGACCCCTTCCCCCTCACTCCAACATACCTATCATTCTGGGGACCTGCAGAAACCCGGAGTCTCTGAGTTCCCCAAGGCCCGACCCCAACTCACCAGCATTCAAATCCTCCCTGCCCTTAACTCCAAACCTAAACCCCTTTCATGCATGCTCGTGAACTGCTGCTCAGCAGTCCGTCATGTGACCGAAATCTCAGAAATCATCCTCAATGAGGATGTGGACATTGCCTTCCTTTTGGAAACCTGGCTCAAAGACCACTCAACACCCATCCTTGACCTTCTGACTCCCCCTGGCTACTTGATTCTCAGAAAAGATAGACCTGAAAAATAGGGGGAGGCCTAGCAATTATTTTCAAAGAAGAATTACAACTCGCCCAAAGTAACAACCCTGACTATTCTACCTTTGAATACTTAGGAGCCGTACTCAAAATAAAAAACGCCTCCCCCAATACGATTCCATAACATATACCACCTTCCTGGCGATCACCTTCCATAAGAACTTTCTGATCTTATCTCCTCCTCACTACTGCGTTCCAACTCCAATGAACTCTTCCTTGGATATCTCAAGCTCCACTGAAATGAACCCAATGATCCTACTACCAACCTTCTCAATAACCTTCTCGAGATTAGCGACCTCAAGCAGATTTGCCATGCCCCCACCCACGCTAAAGGAGTTACCCTTGACGCCATCATCTCCAAACCTGATCTAGCTTCCTTATCCAACATCATCCCCATTGACTGGTCTGACCATCATCTTATCCTGTTTACTATCTCCCCCCAGTGCCACCCACCCCTAAACAAAACATTAAAACTACAACTATGTCCAGAAATCTTAGGCAAATCCCCCCTGGAGTGTTAGCGCATGAACTCCAATCCCATCTCGGTCACTCTGCCCCCTCCTCCAACGCAAATGAACTCACTGAGCACTTTAATAAGACTATCTCGGAGGTTCTAGACAAACTTACCCCACTAAAAATAAAGACCCAAAAAAATGTCCCCTCAAAAAAATGGTTCACCCTTGACCTTAATAATGAAAGACGCTCTCTGAGACTGGCTGAAAGAACATGGGCACCGTTCTCTAAGGCAAAGTGTTTTCAGATAGAGTATATTAGTCGCTTTGGTTTCATACTCTGCGAAGTGTGTACATCACAGCAATTTTTATTTTTTCTAGATAGCAAAAACACTATTCTGTTTTCGTGGTTATTACTTAAGTAATAGGCAAGAGAGTTTTGTAAATAACCACGAAAACAGAATAGGGTTTTTGCTATCTAAACCAAGATCATCCTCTTCTCGCCCAAAAGTAACCCTCTCCCCATCCAAGCATGGATCGCGGACCTTAACGCCCTAAACTGCTCTCTCTCCCTCACTGATTCTGTCAAATCACTCGGTATCCCCATCACCAATAAACTCACATTCAATTCCCATGTAAAAAAACTCAGCTAAAAGTGCACTCTTCACACTCCACCACCTCAAAAAAATCAAACCTTTTATCCCAGACAACGACTTCAAACTAATTATCCAATCTCTCATCCTATCCCAAATTGATTATGGGAATGCCCTTCTCTCTGGTACTCCCAAAAGTCACCTCACCCCCATCAAATCCGTCCTCAAGCTCGCAGCTAGACTAACAACTAACAGTCAACGTTTTTACCACATCTCCCCTACCCTCAAAGGGTTCCACATTGAAGGCAGACCCTATTACAAAATTGCTGTATCACACACAAAGCCCTCTATCAGGACACTCCAAGATACATCTCAACGAAACTCAAAAAAGCTGGCAGCACCAGATTGTTGAGAAGCTCCAACACCCTTCTTCTCATTCCACCTCTTCTCAAAAAAAGCTCATCTAAATCCCGCTCCTTCTCTGGCAAGGCCCCTACCATTTGGAACGCCCTCCCCAAAGACCTCCGATGCAACCCCTCCTATGACAGGTTCAAGAGAGACCTTAAAATTCACCTCCTCACCAAATTCTTGGGGTAACTTAGAGCCTAGTTTCCCCCTCATAATACTACCGCCCACTCAGGAGACTGTCTTACTTGTCCTCCCTACTTTATTATATAGTTTACTTGTACAACAACCCACTGATCATAACTATTTGCTCTTTATTACGATTTATGCACGATGATCATTATGTGATTCTATTTATACTTTTATTCTCATGTGATGTTTGTTGTTATTTGCCTCATATATTGTTTATTTTATGTTTCCTCTCATTTCCAATGTTGATGTAAATCGCTCTGATACCCTCGGGTGTAGCCAGCGCTATATAAAACCTTTTAAAATAAAATAAAAATAAATAAATCAGGTGGCATTGGGAAGACGTACTACTAATATTAATACCTTGGTGCCAGCTGCATTACATCTATAGTTGTTATGTCTTATCCATGTAGAGCAGAGGTCATCAAACATTTTTACTCTGAGCCCCCCTAAACAAAATGTTTTGAGGTCAGCCCCCCTCCCCCCCTCCCGGGGCTTATGAGTTGATTTCAAGAATGCTTTTTCTATAGCTTATGAACCACACTAAATATGAGATTTATAAAACAGCAAATGCATCAAACAAAAACACATTTTCCCAAACAAACTGCTCCACATAATTGGGGTGTTGTGAGCCCCTCACACTCTTTGACCCCGATGCAACTCTACCTGCTGCACTAATGATAACCGCAGTCCTGAGTAGCAGGCTATCTCCTCTGCATCTTTTACCTCTTGCCCACCATGATGGATCATCACCTCGGTCCTAATGCTTGAAAGGAAAATAAGCTCCAATGCCCCTTTTTTAAGGGTAGACAGCCATAACTGAGATGCAGTGGACCTCTCAAATTCCTGGGCCACAGTCCTGATGCATCTGCTTCCTTAATGATAACCAGCAGTGTCTATTTACACACTTGGCAGCAGTACCAGCTTCACTAATGAATGTCCCTAAAACATTTCTTATATTGTCCCCTTCTTTGGGGTATGTTAGAATTGGGGGTCTCTGGTTGGCGCAAGTATTTACTTGTGACAAGCAGGGACTCTCTCCTCTAAGTCAGGGCGAAGGATGACCCCTTAGAATTACCCTTGCTCACCCTCTAGGTGCGTGGCATGAGCAGCCAAGGCTATTCTTCAGGCGTTAGTTAGTTAAGCATTTGTAATAACACACACAGTAACATATGCCAATCCCCCCACAAATGGACACCAGGCAGGTATTGTAAAAAAAATACGTTCCTTTATGTAAAATATATAAATATTAGCAGTCAGACTTATCACAAGACTAATAACGTTTTTGGTTGGGCCACAGATTAAAATTAGGCAAGCGTTTCTTCTTAGGTTACTTCAAGTATTGTCCTTACAGTTCCAGTTACTTTCCAAGCACCCTTTCTCACAAGTTCGGGGGCCTCAGACCAGCCTTTGGCCTCCGGTGCGCTTCGTAGCGCTTCCCTCGCTCTCCTCGAGGAAATTGACCCGGACCCTACCGCGGCTCACGCATCAGGCATGAGCACGCCTACGCCGCGTACGGCTCTTCCCAGTGGCTTGGGGACAGAGTTAGCTGCGAGCCGGGCTTGGCAGTGTGGTGCGTAGGGCGGGAAGGCTCCGAGGGTAGGGCGCCGGTCAAGGGGCCCCAAACGGGGAGTGCAGAAGTGTGCGCTTGGCTCTCACTCACCCGTGAGGACTCCGGGGGTTGCGTAGACTTCCTCTTTTGATTTTCCGACAGTCAGCTCCGGTGAATAGGGAAATAACAAGTTGCGGGCCCCGAGCCCGATGTTGACTTTAGGAATGCTTCTTTCGGATCTTTGGCCGAGTCATGCACGAACACCGCGACTCGGTCTGGTCAGTGCCTTGGGGTCTCGTCGTGAAGAGGAGGATCTCAGGGAGGCAAGGCGCAGCACGGGAGCCCTCAGTACAGACGGTACCGAGCGGGGGCTCCCTTCACAGTGCGGCGCGGCCTCTCGGGGGGGGGGGGGGGGGACAGCTCAAAGCGGGGCGGCCGGGTGCAATCAGATGGACGGGCAGTCGTCCGGGCGGCAGGCTGCTCGCGTCCCCGGGATTCCGGCGGGAGGGGCTGAAGTCGCGCTCAAGCGCTCTTTTAAGCAGGCGGGGGTAGAGGAGCGGCCGGCCTTAGCCCTGGGGCAGAGAGCGACTCCGAACGGAGCGAGGCTCTCAAGGGCAAGAGGGCAGGCTGGCTCCCGGGTACCACGGCCCTGGGAGGGGGCGAGAGGGGGCAGACTTCACCTCCGGCGGGAGGAAATACTCGGCCTCAGACAGGTGACGAGCCAAAGCACAGGAGAACCCACTGGTCCTGGGGTTCAGTTCAGGGGGCAAGCTCAATCAAGCCCTTGGAGAATGTTTCAAAGCACAAGTCTGCAAAGTCTTTTCAAAGTCTTTTCCTCTCCTTCCTCAGCAAGGCAATCAGCAGGCCAGTCCTTCCAGCGTCTTCTTCTCCTAGTTGGGCAGAGGTTCGTTGTGGGAAACAGGATTCTGATTTACAAGGAGCAGGGCTCCTACTTTTATACAGCATTTCTTTTGTCTTTTCAGGCCAGGGGGGCCTTTGCATAACTTCCTTCAGTCTCTGAGCACTTGTTGGGTGTACTTCTGGCTTCTGCTTTCAGTGTGAGGGGCAGGCACATCAGACGCTCCACAGGAGGTGGAGCCAACATTGTGTGGACAGGGGCAGCCAGGAGTACCTTGTTGACAGTGCTTCGCCCTTCCTGGGCCAGGTGCAGGCTGAGTCATCAGTCGCTCCCCAGGGGGCGGAGCCAGCATTGTGGTGGCAGAGCACAGCCCTATTAAGAGTCCAGTGGCACTCCTACCTCCCACTATGGTGTAATCCTTGCATTCACCACCTGTCATCCCCCAGCCCTGTCACTCACACATCCCAGACAGTCAGATACGCATACTAGCAGAGGCGGGCTGAAATGGTTAGGCAAGCAAATGCTAACTTTCTGAAAGTAGCATTTGCAAACACAGGATAATAAAATAAACTTTACTAAAATAATTATTTTATTATTCTGAGTTTAGGCATACTAAACTTTATTTTCTACCATGTTCCCTGAGCCTGCTGGGATTATAGAGTGTAATAATTCCAGCAGCTCATCTTAGCCTAAGAGAACAGGTAGCCTTACAATAGTGAAAAACGAATTGGGCAGTAATTCACTATTAGGACATGCCACACACATAAGAGGTTGTCCTACCTTACACTTACAATGCACCCTGCTCTTGGGCCTACCATAGGGGTGACTAATATGAAGTTAAGGGAAGGTTTAGGGGCTGGCAAGTGTGTGCACTTGCCCAGCCAGCATGACAGTACCAGACTGCACACAGGTTCTGCAATGGCAGACCCTAGACATATTTTAAAAGGTTGCTTCTGAGGGTGCCGCAACCAGCGCTGCAGGCCCACTAGCAGTATTGGCATTTACAAGCCCTGGCACTCCTGGTGCACTTTACTGGGGAATGACAGTAAATCCAATGAGCCAATCATGGAAATCAATCACATATGCACTTTACCTAGGGAGAGCGCCGAGATGCCCCAGGGCCTTCGTTTGCGCTTTATAAGTGTTTTAATAAATAAAATAAATAAATAAAGAGCATATGCACTTTAGCACTGGTCAGCAGTGGTAAAGTGCCCAGAGTCATTAAACTAACAAAAACAGGTCAGAGAGAATATTGGAGGAAGGCAAAAAGTTCAGGGATGACCCTGCCAAGAGGGCCAAGTCCAACAGGGTATATCTATGAAGAAGCTGTCTCTGGTCATTTGTAAACATAAAAATAAGTCCCCATACAGTGCTCCATATTCTGGGCCTTCTCTTTGACAAAATCTATGAATCTCGCTCCTTTCCTCTGTCTCCTAGACCATTACTGTGAGGTCCCAGGGATCAAGAGGATTAGGGCTCTGCATTTGAATGCAACCCTACTTGCCTTCTACCTGCCACCCCTTTGACTCAGCTTTCACAAAAAAAAACTGCCCCTGAATGGTTAATACTGACTTTGAGGTGCCTCTGCCTGAAAGCGACGGGTGTGGTGGTAGTGCAGATAGTTAAAAAAAAACAGCCTTTTTACCAGCTATTAATTGATTGAGTCATTTAAAGCCAGGGACACTGGAATTATGAGTTTCTGCATCAGCAGTATTTCCACATAATTATAGTTTTACTGCATTTGCTCCCTAATCTGCAGATTTGAACTAAAGAAACATGAAACTAGCTCAAACGGAACAAAAGAACAAAAGTTACTTAAAGCGTGACAAAGTGTTCCAGAGCATTGGAACGTCCATTGCAAAGATTCACTGGTAATCTTGTAGTTGCTTACTGCTGTATTTGGGTGTTAAACTGGTAATAATGAGGTGAAATATTTCCCCTAACAGCGTTATCTTAAATTAAAATGCCAAAATAATGAAGTAATGCTAACCACAAAATGTGGCGCATTGTGCCACATAATTTACCTTTTCTTGCTGCATAATTTAGTCAAACATGCCGCATAATGTGGTCCTCTTCTGCTGAATATTTCCATTGGCTCTGCTTAAGGCTTCATGGTGGCAAAGATGTATTCTTTTTGAGATGTAACGTAAGGATGTTATCAGCTGAGATCTGGAATAGGGGAGACACTTACAAAAATGTCTGCGTTGGATACAGATGCAGCAACCTAGCTTAGAGTATGTAAATATTGTTTTAAAATAATGACTTACATATTCACAGTGCTTACAGCCACAGGCTGGGACCTCATAGCACTATAAACAGGGCGACTGGAATTATTCCGCAGGAGAAGGCGAAATTATGCAGCAGGGTTGACTAAATTTAGCAGCAAGTAAAGTCAAATTATGCTGCAAAAGTGCTGCATATTTCGTTATAGATTTACTCCATTATTTTGCAATTTGTACACTTGTTAACACTGCTCTGGGTTTAATTGCCCCTCATAAGTACCACATTAATACCCACATATAGCAATAAGCAACAGAAAGGAGACCAGTCAACCTTTTGAAAGTGCCTTCCACTGTGAGGTAATGTGTATTTTTAGTTTTAATTTAGTTTGTGCTAGAAACAAGTTTTTTTTTTTAAATCTGCAAATTATGTAGCAGACAATGGATTATGTGGCAAATGCGGGAAATCCACAACTATGCGCAAAATGCCCAAACCGCACAATTGCATAATTCCACTGGCCTGGACTATAAATTCAAAGGTCACTATTCCTCTGACCCAACTAGGGTTCAATTATGTGTTGCTTAGCTTTAACACACACAGACATCTGCAGTGATGGTAGTCACTAACTGAGGTTTCATAACCTAAAAGAGTACAGTTATCACCGGTTAGTTTAACTTGCATTTATTATCCAATTAAGTTGTTATTGCATTATTTTATACACACCTGCAAGATTGTGAAAACACAAAACACTTAGGCTTTTTATTTTATTTTTAGCAACCTCTTTGACCCTGCCAGCACACCAGGGGTGCAACTAGACCCGAACTTCGGGGGGCTAACACTCCCAGCCAGAGCTGTCCCTAGCACTGGCCGCACACGGTGTAACAGTCTTTTTTGGCCCCCCTCCCCTATTTTCTCCTTCATGAATTCTCTCACTAATACTCACCAGCAATGCACCTCATCTCTCTATAGCCCCTTTCAGACAAACATTTCATTTTTCAATAGCACTACTCATAGTTTACTCACACTCAGTTCTGTGATCCACATGGCACCCGTTCTTTGTAGAGGCACATTAACCCTCTGCGCTGTGTGGGTGGTAGGAGTGCCCATGTGAGTGCACGGTGAGTGATGCGACAGTGTGAGAGTAGGGTAAAAGAAGTGACTGCAGGGTGAGTGAGGTGACCATATGATTTCGGGTGCGGATGTAAGTGTAGAGTGGGACGAATGAATGCATGGTTAGTGATGGACTTGTTTGAGGGAAATTGCAGATTGAGCAGTGAGGGGGACAGGTGAGTGAAGTTTCAAATGAGTGCGGGTTGAGTAGTGTGCTCGTGTGACTGTTGGGTGAGGTACAGGGTGAACAGCGCAAGTGCATTGTGAGTGCAGAGTGATCGCTGTGAGTGTAGGGTGAGCGGGTGAATGGTGTGAGTGCATGTGATCAGTGTGAGAGCATTGCGTTTGCTGTGAGTGCAGGGTGAGCGTGAAAGTGAAGGGGGGGAATGAGGAGTGAGTTGTCTGAATGCAGGGTGCATTCCCAGACACTTGAAGTAACTCAGCACGTTATTGATGGCGACATAGGGTTCCAGATATAAGTTAAACTATTGCTATTATGGCATTATTTAGGGATCGAGGGTGGAGGAAATAAGTAATGTGCTGATCCTACAACAAACTTCCAGTCTCATGATTAGGGTTGGCAGCTCATTATTTTGATGTCACAGACAGTACAAAAATAAACAGGTACGCACTTCGAACAGCAAATATAAATACAAAGCGCTTTTAATTGTGTCCTACGGCTGCCTGAATGGTTCCTGGCTGATAATTAAAGGGATCAAAGACAGAAAAGTCACATTTTAAATGAATAGATACTTTATAACCCTATTTAGTGTCAAGACGAGGTCTTTGCAGGTTTTTTAAACAACACAGGGCTGGCATTTTTCTTTTGGCAACTCTACTTTATATTCCTTTTCATGAAATGCAATCTCACACTAGTAAATGTAAAATACAAATATAAGGAATAGGGGGTTCTGGAACCAGAAAAATAACAGAGGCATACAACGGTATGTAAATATACAAATGGTCTTTAAAGACCTGTGAAAAACTCGGGTGTGTCAGAGATAAGACTCCAGACACTGCCCAGCCAAGCCCACAGCACCCCACTCACTGACATACGGCCCCACAGCACTCTGATCTCACTTCAAGGGTTTCCGAGTAAATGAAGACAGCCTGGAAATGCAGCAAATAAACATCGCTGCACTTCCAGGCCATCTTCATTTACATGTCCCAGGATGTCCCAGGATGACCTTCATTGAACATAAGTAGCTATTATTACTGAAAAGTTTGGAGGCCCCTGTCCTAAGCTGACCCATTAAATTAGCCATGAAGAGGTGTAACGACCAGATTCTCGGACCAGATGGGATCAGCTCCTAAGAGCCCCTCTAACCCAGTCGGAACGTAATCACCTCCCTCCTTAGAACGTATTTACAATGGGTATATGTATATGTATGTACATCTCGTACCTAAGGATGGGGAAAATAGCAATACACATGCATAGGTTTTCTACAATATCCCATTCATACCAACTAGTCTCACGGCCACTTAGGCCCAGACTAATCTACACTAGGGCAGTTCTGATTATGTACCATTACACACTGATCACCCTCAGTGCTCACTCGACACGCAATCCGGCGTGCCATAAACACTGATCACCCTCAGTGCTCACTCGACACGCAATCCGGCGTGCCATACACACTGATCACCCTCAGTGCTCACTCGACACGCAATCCGGCGTGCCATACACACTGAGCTGCAGCCCCAGTGCTCTCTTTTTACCTGGTCCACAATCCGACGGACCTACACACTGGTCTCTCCAGTGCTCGCTTACTTACAACCCGATCCACAATCCGGCGGATCTACACATCAGGCTTCCGCCTGATGCTCTCATTAACGCCGCTTACCAACGACGATCACTCTCCTATAAATACCTTTGGAAGGAATCTCTCATTGGCTACTCGGGATGATACTACAATGACATGAATTAGCACAGCTTTCCAAATTGAATCATGTACCTTCTGCTCTCAGCATCAAATGGTCCCTCTCTCCCTCATTATTCAGTCACCTCTTACCTGACCGGGATTCACATCCGTTCATGAAAACGATGTCTGACTAGAAGACCAGGTTACCCTGATTGAACAAGAATACAAGGCACATGTCGGTTCACTAAGAACTGGGGTATTTTATTACAATGATTATAAACACAGCACTATACTATAACATATATCCTGCAAAGAAAAGTAAAAGGTTAGAATGTGCACACTAAAAGATGTGGGGCAGATGTCACCTTATTAACGTGAAGTCGGGGTTCGGCAGTCATCTAGGTTCCCTTCTCGTCTGTGCCTTGGCTCGTCCCGGAATCACACCTCAGCAGTCACGAGTACACGTCTGCACCGCTATGCTCTGTCTCCTCTGCTTCCCTCCAAGTCACTGGAACCTTTCTCTTTATTAGCTACTGTCTCTCTCTGTCTCTGATCGCTCTGCGCTACTTCTCCTTCTCCTTCAATCTTTCTCAGAGAGTATCAGCTTCATGATCTTTCTCGGACTTCAAAATGGCGACTGTCTGCCTGGAAATGATTAATGGTATTGATGCTAACGGCTAGCTGCCGCCTACAGACTGACTGACTCACAGCCCAACACTTTCGCTAATATGGAATCTTGTCCTTTCATGGAAAGTTACGGCCAGTAACCTGCCGCCCACCAAATTCTTGTACCTCCCCGTACCAAGGACACGTTCCCAGCCGGCCGGCCTGATGTTGTGTCTTCGGAGTGGAGAAAAATACAGTCTTTCGATAAGGGCCAGCCTGAGCCGGTTCTCTCCAAGCGAACACTTTGAAACTAAAACATTACACTTGACCTAGAAGCCTCTCAAGCTGCCGGGGCAGAAAGCAAGATGGAGTCTCTCCCGTTTGAGGCCTACAAGGCCCGAAATAAGCATAACTCCATAGAAGGTATACTAACACTCTTGCAAAAGGACGGATTATCACTAATACTAATGAATCTATCCCCTAACTTAAGTTTATAAGCCCTGATCTAAGGAAAAGGGTACGAAAATGCACTACTGTGCCTTATGAATAGGCCCTGTTTATAGTTCTAATCCCTGCACTCGAAGGGTAATAGGCTGGAGTCACCTTCAATCATTCTCCCTCCAAGGAGGGCCGAAAAAGTCAGTCAGAACACTTCGCCTTTGACTCCAGTCTATTAACCATTTTCTTTATGGAACTAACATCTGTGGAAGAATAATAGGAAACAAAACTAACTGATCTATTCCTTTTGCCAAATCTACAATATTGGAGTAGAGAAGGAATGCACTGAATAAAGTAGCAAATGGCTACTAAAATACAAATAGAAATCATAATACCCCCTAATATCTGTCGTAGGGAATGTAAGTCAGGTAACCAATTGAAGAGCCAGTCAAACCAGCCCTGGTCAATATGTTTTCTAACCTCTGCAGTCAAGTCGTGAAGTTTGTCAATATGGGCTTGAATGGATTTAGAGTGGTCGGACAAATTAAAGCAGCAAAGACCCTCAAAGTCAGAACAATCATGTCCATGCTTTAACAGGAGGTAGTCAATAGCTGCGCGGTTCTGCAGAATTGCTCTGCGTTCACCTTGGGCATCTAATAACATGTCAGATAAAATGGTAGAGGTTTGATTAATCGATTTTACCATCCAGCAGGCCATTTTTCCAATAGATTTTGCGTTGTAAACCGCCAAAGCTGGGACACCAATGATTGAGATAGCTAAACTAAGATATTTAGATTTGGAATAGAGATGTAAGGAAGAATCACAGTCCTCATGTAACATCATAGAATCACGGACTATACGGGAATAGGTATTAGGATGTGAGGAAAACATCAATAAACTCAATCTAGTGATGGCGCACGGGCCTCCGGAAATATTTGCAGGAATATAAGGCCAGGAGGAATTACCGCAGGAAAAGAGCCAACCAGAAGGTAACAACATTGTACAGTAATGGCTAGGAGCAACTACTATACTTTTACAGGTCATGTTATTTTTAACAGAAACACATGATTGTGGGAGTCTTCGTAAGCACAGCAAACGTTCATGAGCCGAAAAAGAAGTAGCGGCTCTCAATTTTAACTTTACACATTCAGTAATTGCCTTAGGATCACAAGTCAAGAAAAAGCACAAATCACCCTGCGTGATATTATACGTAGTGATCTGAGAATGAATTGGGGGAATGGACTCTGAGAGAATAATACATAAGGGACAAAATTCATGGGCCGCGAAATCGCCCAGAATAACATTGGGTCGGGCATTAGATATATTAAACATATGCTTCAAAGTTTCTAGGGAGGCAGGGACAGCAACCAAGCAGGCTGCCAAAATGTCAGTTACAGAACGCATAGGTGTCAGGCAAAAATGCGGAGAGTTAGTAACTCGCTTGGCCAGGGTGGTCCAAAAGTTTGACGATGAATCCCACGCAGCGAAGGAACGCGGTACTCGGGTTCTCCAATCAACCAAAGTCTGTGGGTTCTCTCCTCTCCCGACGTAGCAGACCAAAAGGAGTCCAATGCCGGCACATCCTGCAGCAGCAGTCCAGAGAATGATCTGAAAGAAAAATCAAATACAGGCATTATTCATTCTCGTAAATAACATTTGTCAGCTGGGACAGCTTCCCAGGTATCTTTCCCTGGTCTCATCACCAAAATGGTGTTGTCATGACCGGTTGCAATAATTTCAGCTTGTTCAGGGGGATGTTTAGGCGATTGCACCCATATTCTCGCTCCAGGATTATCCGTAGAACCGAAGCCTTTTTGGCCTCGTACAGTTAACAATGTTGGGGCAGTGCCTTTCTGAATCTCACCACTGAAAACAGGCATGATTAGCAATTGAGCAACTCGGTCAGTCTTTTGAATCGATAAATCAACCTCACTGCTGTTCAGCAGGAGAACCTTAATCTCTCCCTGATAATCACTGTCAATTACTCCTCCGAGTACTTGAACACCTTTTAAGGCAAGGCCTGATCTTGGGGCGATCAGACCAAAACTTCCAGCTGGTATACAGACACCAATGCCAGTCTCGACAATTATTCGGTCTTTACTCTTTAGTACAATGTCGTTCATGGCATGCAGGTCCAAGCCTGCGGAACCTGGGGTAGCTCTGCATGGAGCCAAAGCTCCGGGGGTAATTTCCCAGTACATTACAGTATTGCCCATGGTGTTGGGTTTCGCATCAACATTTGGGGAAGCAAACGCATCAAAGGAGATTCAGCATGTAACAAGGGACGATTATTCAGAATTAACAATGCTTGAACTAAATAATCCCGCCAGTTTTTATAGCGGTCATCAGTTAACTTTTGCAACTGTTCTTTAAGCAAACCATTCATCCTTTCAATCAGGCCTGATGCCTGTGGATAATAAGGAATATGAAACACCCATTCTATATTGTTTTCCGCACAAAATTCCTGTACCAATCTTCCACGAAAGTGGGATGCATTATCAGATTGAATTTGAAATGGAACACCATGATATAATATGATTAATCCCAATGTTTTAATGGTATTTATTTGGGTAGCATGTTTGCAAGGAAAGGCCACCAAAAGGCCACTGTAGGTATCGACAATTGTACAAACATATTGACAATTTTTGCTCATAGGGAGCGGGCCAATATAATCAATCTGCCAAATTTGAGCGGGCAATTTTCCTCGATGTAAATGACCTTTAACAATTTGTGGTACTTTTCGTTGTCTGGAATGTTGACAGATGGGACAATGCAGAATAGTGTCTTTAATGTAATTTGAAGGAATATAAATTCCTCGATCTGCGGCCCACCTGCTAGTGGCTCTCTCTCCAAAATGTCCTGCTTTCTGGTGGGCCCATTTCGCCAATCCCGCCAAATCAGAATCTTGCAAGTCCACCACTGCCTCAGCAATTTTAGATTTCTCATCTGCAATGTTATGAAAGAATTTGTCAAGGGAGTCTATTGGGGTATGAGCATCCACATGAAAGATTGTCACAGTACTCTGTGGGAGCATTTCCCAAATTTCTTGCCATAATTCTTTTCCCCACAGTTCTTTCGAATGCAATTCCCAATTATGAGAATGCCAAGTTGGTAACCATATCGCCAGTCCGTTAGCTGTGGACCAGGAATCAGTGAAAATATGACATGTTCCAGGTAGTTCCTGTTTTAAAACTTGGTAAACTGCATATAATTCAGCATATTGACTACTCTTTCCTTCACCAGTTGTACTCAGCAATTTCTGTGTGATAGGATTATAGGACACTGCCTTCCAATGCCGTTTATCTCCAATGAACCTCGCCGAACCATCCGTAAACCACACATGTTTTCTGTCCTCCGCGGACAGATCATCAAATGGCTTACCCCATTTGACAGGAGATTCCTGTACTACAGGTACGGAGCAATCACTCCCAGTCTCATTCGATGGCGCCTGCGCCACTTGCTCATGTAATGCTGCCACACCCTTCGGACCCACACGTGCCCTGTCTTGAATGTACCATTTCCATTTAATCACACTCGCTTCTTGAGCATGTCCAATTCGATGAGTTTTCGGCGAACTCAAAACCCACTGCATGATAGGAATTTCAGGTCTCAAAATCACATCATGACCTAAAGCCAATTGCTCGGTATCCACCAGAGCCCAATAACATGCAAGTAACTGTTTCTCAAAAGGTGTATAACGCTCACCAGCCTCAGGTAACTTTTTAGTCCAAAAACCTAACGGCACTTTTTGTCTGCCTTGCTTTTGCCACAGACTCCAATTTGCATACAGACCTTGTACGGACACATTCAAATCCACATCACCCTCGCCCACAGGCCACAGATCCAAGGCGTACTGAATCGCTTCTTTTGCCAAATTAAATGCATTCTGTTGGGGTTCACCCCATTCAAACGCATGCTTTTTGCGAGTGACTCGATATAAAGGAGCCAATATCTGACTCAAATGGGGAATATGTTGACGCCAGAAACCAAACAAGCCAATGAAACTCTGAGCTTCTTTTCTATTCCTCGGAACTGCAAAGTCTAAAATTTTTCGTTTAACCTGCGGGATCACCTCTCTGTGACCTTCATGCCAATTGATTCCTAAAAACTTAACATTTTGAGATGGACCTTGAAACTTATCAGGATTAATTTCCCAACCTTTTTCACGTAAGCAGTCAATGATTTGATCCAATTGAGCCTGCACTTGATCTTGTGTCTCACCTTGAATTAAAATGTCATCAATATAATGGCACACTTGAATTTGCGGGTGTACAGTTACTTCGGACAAATGCTCCGCCACCAGCCGGTGACAGATCGTAGGACTATGTACATAACCTTGAGAAAGACTTCTAAACGTCATTTGACGCCCATTCCAGGTAAAACTAACTTGTTCCTGACACTCAGGGGCAATCGGAATTGAAAAGAAAGCATTAGCAATATCAATAGACGCATACCATGTACCTGGATGCTTTTGGATTCTTTCAATTAAAGTAACAATGTCTGGTACTGCAACAGTTAAACGGGGTGTGTGTTTATTCAGTTCTCGATAATCAACGGTTATGCGCCAAGAATTATCACTCTTGCGCATGGGCCAGACGGGATTATTCCAAGCAGAGGTAACCGGAGTTATAACTCCTGCGTCAACCAAATCCTGTATTGTGGCACTGATCTCTTCATGACCACCTGGAATACGATATTGTTTCTGAGAAACCACTTTTGTAGCTTGGGGAATTTTTATGGGGGGCATTCGTAAACGGCCAACCCGTACGGGTCTGGATGATATGTAGTGCTTAGTTCCAAATTGATAACAACCATCATCCAAATGCAAAGTCATTCCTTTTAAAATATCAATCCCAATTATATACTCCAAGAGTGGTACAACTAACACAGAATATTCTCTTTGGGGAATTCTACCTATTCTCATTTCAAGTGTAGTTTGCACTGCGGGAGTCTCCTTTCCACCTAAACCAGTAATTGTGAAAAATTGGCCTTTGAATTTCTTTGATTTACCATGAATTAAAGTGGCCTCCGCTCCTGTATCTACCAATGCTCGGGCCCTTTGGATATTACGATGTTTCCCAAAAATTTCAATATCTACATAGGGTCTATTGTCTTTGTGAGCCCACCTGCGTACTGGAGCTTGACCTATTTCCTAGTCATTTTTACTGCGTTCTGTCAACCAAGACAAATCAGGGTAAATACTCTCAGATTTCTTGGGTATCAAAATGTCCTGTTCATATCCATCTCCATTACGAAACTGATTTTTGTCATTCTCATAGTACTGTGAATTACGGTCAGAAAGCCTGTGACGATCCTCCCTTATTCTCCACTCAGGGGACTGATCCCTTTCATCTCCATGTCTGTTGTAAACACGATCATCTCTCCCCCTTTCTTTTTCCCCCTCTCTCCCCCGTACTTTTTTACGACGAGGGGAATCATCACGCTCATAGCGCCGTCCTTCACGGCGATCAGAATACACACAACGCCTTTCATCACCACTGTCATCAGAACAACCACAATCACAATCATTCTTTCGCACACGACGGGCACCCTCCTTTCGATCCAAACCACGCTCACGAAACATGTCCCATAAGCGATTATTAGGTTCACCGTCCATGTCTTCTTTTTTCACACCATCAGCCAGCGGTGCAAGAAACATATCACGTCTAGAGAATTTATAATCTCCAGCAGTACGACCCTCCGGTCTGGACTGTCTCTCAGGTTTAACCCAGTCACCCAACTCACCAAGCTGACGGACAGACTCAAGCACCATGGACAAAGGATTGCCAGTTTGATTAATCAACAAAGTCATCATAACCTGCTTATAAGCAACAGGGGAAGAACGGATAATGCGATTCTGCACAGAAGATGTTAATAAGCCATCCAACAACCTGTCAGAAGTACTGAGAAAATTAGCAGTTTTCATCACTTCTTCTTTCAAACGCTGCGACGCATCGCGCAAAGTATGCCACGGCTTGTCATTGACAGGCCAATCAGATTCAGTACGGTATTTATGGTTACAGCCATCATTCGCGAGCTGGAGCAAACTAATTTGGCCAGCACCATTATAATTCCGAAAATGGTCTTGTACAGTAGAATCGGAACTCAAAGAGCAAAAACGTAAACAATCACCTGCATCAAGCATGATACCTGCAGCACCTAATTCATAAAGGCGCACCATCCACGTAAGCAAAGCCTCACCAGGCCGTTGTCGAAATCGTTGTAAAATGTCACTAACCTCCTGTTGAGTAAAATCTTCAATACTATCCAAATGGACACCATTCGGCATACCAGGAGCCTGTTGCAATTTGCTTCGAAAAACCGGGTGAGCAGAAACCTCCGGATGAGCCTTCGAAGAAGCTCGATCCTTAGATTTAGAGGAACAATCAGAAGTAGGTACGTCACCAGAACGGGAAGAGCGTCACAAGAACCATCGTCTTTGTCACAAGAAGCAGATTTACAATCACGTCCAGAGCGAGAAGACTCGCGCACATCACTCTCCTCAGCCGAGCAGCCAGAATCATTCGAATCCCAGATATTACCATCCCATTCGTCGGGGTTCCAATCCAGTCCGGCTTTGGCCACGACCAGACGCACCTTCCGTTTAGAAACACGACCACGACGGTTTCTATATTTGTATTTCGCAATTCGCACTGCAGCCCTTTCGGCTATATTCTGATAAGTCTCAAGTTTGTCGGCAAGCAATTTATTCTGACATCGCAAAAGAGTAAGCGCATTCTGCACTTCAACAAACTTTTCTTCCATATCTACAAACCGCTTCTGCAATTTAACAAATTTTTCATGAAGCATTCTGTATGCAGTCAGCACAATCCAACCTCTGCGTCCCAAAATAGGAAGCTCATCACCCTTCACTACTGGAGCCTTTTGCAAGCAAGAAACCACATCAGCAGGCTCCGCCTGCTCCAAACAAGAAGTCCAATTCTCGCTCAAACCAGTAGAATCGGCCCACTCACGGGCCAAGGCCTCGTAAGGCGTAGATTCCCAGCCGGGAATTTCAACAGGCAATTTGAAAGTAGATTTCGATTTACGCGAAAACATTTTGACACACAAAAAATATATACACAATTAACAACAAAGAAAATACGTACGAGCCGAGCGCAAACCAACAAGATAAAAACGATACAGCGCACACAGGCTTCGTAAACAGTTTGTGACGCCAGATGTAACGACCGGATTCTCGGACCAGATGGGATCAGCTCCTAAGAGCCCCTCTAACCCAGTCGGAACGTAATCACCTCCCTCTTTAGAACGTATTTACAATGGGTATATGTATATGTATGTACATCTCGTACCTAAGGCTGGGGAAAATAGCAATACACATGCATAGGTTTTCTACAATATCCCATTCATACCAACTAATCTCACGGCCACTTAGGCCCAGACTAATCTACCCTAGGGCAGTTCTGATTATGTACCATTACACACTGATCACCCTCAGTGCTCACTCGGCACGCAATCCGGCGTGCCATACACACTGATCACCCTCAGTGCTCACTCGACACGCAATCCGGCGTACCATACACACTGATCAACCTCAGTGCTCACTCGCCACGCAATCTGGCGTGCCATACACACTGAGCTGCAGCCCCAGTGCTCTCTTTTTATCTGGTCCACAATCCGGCGGACCTACACACTGGTCTCTCCAGTGCTCGCTTACTTACAACCCGATCCACAATCCGGCGGGTCTACACATCAGGCTTCCGCCTGATGCTCTCATTAACGCCGCTTACCAACGACGATCACTCTCCTATAAATACCTTTGGAAGGAATCTCTCATTGGCTACTCGGGATGATACTACAATGACATGAATTAGCACAGCTTTCCAAATTGAATCATGTACCTTCTGCTCTCAGCATCAAATGGTCCCTCTCTCCCTCATTATTCAGTCACCTCTTACCTGACCGGGATTCACATCCGTTCATGAAAACGATGTCTGACTAGAAGACCAGGTTACCCTGATTGAACAAGAATACAAGGCACATGTCGGTTCACTAAGAACTGGGGTATTTTATTACAATGATTATAAACACAGCACTATACTATAACATATATCCTGCAAAGAAAAGTAAAAGGTTAGAATGTGCACACTAAAAGATGTGGGGCAGATGTCACCTTATTAACGTGAAGTCGGGGTTCGGCAGTCATCTAGGTTCCCTTCTCGTCTGTGCCTTGGCTCGTCCCGGAATCACACCTCAGCAGTCACGAGTACACGTCTGCACCGCTATGCTCTGTCTCCTCTGCTTCCCTCCAAGTCACTGGAACCTTTCTCTTTATTAGCTACTGTCTCTCTCTGTCTCTGATCGCTCTGCGCTACTTCTCCTTCTCCTTCAATCTTTCTCAGAGAGTATCAGCTTCATGATCTTTCTCGGACTTCAAAATGGCGATTGTCTGCCTGGAAATGATTAATGGCATTGATGCTAACGGCTAGCTGCCGCCTACAGACTGACTGACTCACAGCCTAACACTTTCGCTAATATGGAAGCTTGTCCTTTCATGGAAAGTTACGGCCAGTAACCTGCCACCCACCAAATTCTTGTACCTCCCCGTACCAAGGACACGTTCCCAGCCAGCCAGCCTGATGTTGTGTCTTCGGAGTGGAGAAAAATACAGTCTTTCGATAAGGGCCAGCCTGAGCCAGTTCTCTCCAAGCGAACAACACTTCGAAACTAAAACATTACACTTGGCCTAGAAGCCTCTCAAGCTGCCGGGGCAGAAAGCAAGATGGAGTCTCTCCCGTTTGAGGCCTACAAGGCCCGAAATAAGCATAACTCCATAGAAGGTATACTAATACTATTGCAAAAGGACGGATTATCACTAATACTAATGAATCTATCCCCTAACTTAAGTTTATAAGCCCTGATGTAAGGAAAAGGGTACGAAAATGCACTACTGTGCCTTATCAATAGGCCCTGTTTATAGTTCTAATCCCTGCACTCGGAGGGTAATAGGCTGGAGTCACCTTCAATCATTCTCCCTCCAAGGAGGGCTGAAAAAGTCAGTCAGAACAAGAGGAAAAATATATAAAGAACAAAGGATACGTTGTGTCAGGGGTTGTCATTCAAATCAAATCAAATTGTCTTTATTCGGTTTTCATTGTTTTTGAAATACCATAAAAGTTCATAAAATACATCAATTTCATTTTCATATATAAAAACCCATTTAAAAGCATAATAAAAATTCACATTTTGAATTTCAAATATTAAAAGGTATTCTTTACCAGTGTTCATATACACGTAAAACAATTTGAGCCACTTATCACAGATTGGTACGGTGTCTAATGCAAAATTTAAGAAAGTGCAATATAGATTTTGTCATAAGTTCAGTTTCCAAGAACTGTAAGGCCAGATAGGCTGGGCGACATTGACGCAACCTCAGGACCTTCAAAAGTGGTACTATCCACCGCCTGCGTGGTGAAACATAAAACTTACAGAAAAAAAGTACATGTATAGTAGATTGTAAAGAAATACAATCACAGGGACAGGGGGAGAGATTTGTAGACCAATCATTTTGGGAAGGGAAGGAAATCATACGATGAAACACATTAAACCTGAAACGGGTCAACAAATATCTACCATGGTGATTTAAATTGAACTGCAGGTATGGTTGGATAGTAGGAACAAGTTGTATTAGCAAACATTGCTGTACAGATGGTTTCCCTCTTTCGTTTAACAAACGCATTTGGGACAGATGGGACAAACATGCTATTTTTAGTTCTTTTTTTGAAAGGTCCAATACTGATGGAGGGTCGTCAAAGAATCTTGCAAGTCCAATGTCACTAAGGAATGATTTGACATAAACCAGCCACCTGATCTTCCCCATATTGTCAAGTTTCATGCAGTCTTGGACAATTGTTCTCGTGAGGTGACATTGTTCCGTTGCCCAAATCCTTCACCACAGCATGACTGGTTGGATTTTAATGATGTCCGAAATATAGTCTAAACCTAGTTCGAGATGACAACCATATGTTGTGGTACTTTTTGGGACTGCCAACAAAACCTTAGAAATTAGTTTTCAATTTTTTGTAGCTGATCTACATTTGCCCCACCCCAGACCCCTGCTCCATAGATCGCAATACTAAGACATTTTGCATTATATATTTTGAGCATTTCATTCGGGGGTCTCTTTTAAGCATTTAATTCGGGTTGTCATTCACTTATCCGAGATGACATTATCAGTGCCAAAAGGATAGTCATCCATGATCCCAACGTAGACATGATAGAACAAATTCTCACATCCAAAGAAATGGTTGATGTCAGGACAAGCCCCCCCCATAGTCATTACAGTATTTAATTTAAATATCCAAGACAGTACAGTTCCCTGACGAGAGATCCCCTATGGTGTCTGTAAATTCCACCTCACATCTTAGTGATAATGACTGCCTCAGGGCGGCGGCTGTTCCACCTTCTGACCCATCAATCTTGCTTACATTCAATTCTGCTCTGCCTGACTGTCCAATGGATCCTAGGGGGTCTGACCATCCAACTCATTCCTGTTCCTCTGAGGTGTTGATCATGTCTAATACTAACTTTAATCCATCACTTGCTAGTGAATATTCCTCTAGTGGTCGTCACAATTATGTCCCTTCCGTGTCAAATAGTGTAATCGCTGCTGAGATGTCTGGGAATGGGGCTCAGGGCCAGAATGGCTGTAGTGGGCACCGGGCATTTACCCAGTGGGATGCTGGGGTGGGGACCGGTTTTGGACCCTGGTAGGCCGTTTTTGTTACTGTGGGTGGTTTTGTAACATACCTGCAATATCGGCCCACTGTAAGAAAAGCTGTACCAGTGAGATGGGAGTGGTGCTTCCAAACTAGTACGCCTGTTTGTCAGGGCCAGTTTCGGTTCCCAGTCCAGCCGTGATGGTGCTATACACAAGGAACCTCCATCTTCTAAGCCCAGCGAGCAGCTCTTTGTCTCCTGGAATGTGACAGGACTTAGATCCAAAGTAACTCTTCCAGATTGGAACCAATTTATGGACAATTATAAAAAATATCTAGTACAAGAAGCCTGGCCACTGAATTCAATCCACAGGCCAGGTTATCCTAGTTTTTTCATTCTTGCAATTCCTAGGCAGAGGGGTAGAGCCTCTGGGGGCTAGTCATATGGGTTAGAGCCTCACTAAACTGTTGAATACGTCAACTTAACATTATTTCTCTTGACATCTTGGGTATCCAGTTGAACACTGGAAGTAACCACGGAATAACCATCTTTAATGTCTATGTAGGAGGGGTCAGTGACAGTATGGTTTTACAAACGCAACAGGTGCTTGAAAACTTTCTTGAACAGTGCTTTTACTAATACTGTCTTTTGTAGCGAGTGACTTGAACATAACATTCGAGCCACTCGACAATTATGACGTTTATTTAACCAGGGATGAAGATTATGCTTGGGCTATTCCTTTGTTAGATATTCCACCAATAAACAGATGGACAAAAGCCGCTCTCCAATTAAAGGCACTTACAGTGGAGCACGGGTTCAGGGCCCTTAATGGTAGAACTAAATCTGATTTAAAAGGTGTCCACACTTACAACAAGCCACATCACGCGAGCCGAATGGATTACATATTAGTCGACTCAAGGCTGTGGCCATCTGTAATCGATTGTTTTAGAAAGATCAGAAAGCAATGACAGCCCCCTCTCTTTGACCACCCAAGCCTTTTGTGAGAGCATCCCTTCAGATCTTGATCTGCCCTCTTACACCAGGGATATTACCTTCACTGCTGACAAACATCACCTGAAATAACATCAGGTAGATGCTCTTCCTGATATATTATCTGTCGTAGATATGGACCTTAAAACAGTCCTTGCTCAAATTGAGGTCGACCAGTTTGACACACCAGACCAATTGAATGCATATTCATAAGGCCCCCTTTGAGCGCATTTTAGGTAAATTCACCATCCCTGTTTCACACAACAGGAAAAGTACTGATAAGAATCGATCCTGGTTCAATAAATAATGTCTCAAACTCAATCATTCCCTAGTAACATCCATCAAATCTAAGGATCTGGTCCACATTTCCCTGTAGAGAAAGGCCTACAAGATGACCATTTCTAATGCTAAATGGGACTGGGATGAACAGAGGTGGAGGTCCCTTCTGGGTTTATGTTCAGCCACAAATTCGACCAAATTCTGGCAATTAGTCGCATGTGGTGCGCTTCAGCCACATTGGAGCCATCAAATAACGCTCCTCCATCTGACTTTGTGACTCTACCACTCCAACACAGGCTACCACCGAAGTCCTTCCGCCTCCCTCCTGTGTCATTCCCACGTTTGATATCACTGATATCATCGAGTCCCTAAACGCTGTCTCGTGGTACCAAGAGCAGAACCCGATGGTGTTCCAGCTGACATATTCTTATCTGATTTGGAGGATTGGGCAGCTATATTTTAGCCATTGCTAATGCCATGACTGATGGGGCACCCATTCCTGATTCTTGGAAGGGCGTAGTAGTTTTACCCATTCATAAAAAAGGCAACCCATCTCAACCAAGCAATTGCAGACCAATAATCTTAATAGACTGCCTCCAAAAAGTGTTTTGCCTCTTTCTGCTGCCAAAAATCTGGGATTGGATTATGGAACAAGATGTCCGCAGTCCCAGTTCACAGGAAGGTCTCAACCATCGACCAGGCCTTCTGTTTTGTGTTAATCTATTGGGAGAACCAGTGTGATTGGCCAGTGCAACCTTTACATTGCCTTTGTCGATCTAAAATTGGCTTTTGACTTGATCCCCCGGCTGGCCTTTGGAAATCACTCGCTGATCTGGCTATGCCTCCTCACATTCTATCATTACTAATCCTTTTACCCGAGGACCATTACGCAAATATTAGGTGGGGGGGGGGGGGGGGGGGCGCAAAGACAATTGACTGATAGGTTAGCAGTTCGCAAAGGTGTTCGCCAGAGTTGTGTTCTGGACCCCACATGATTCCTGTAATTTATAATTGATATTGTTCACTTTCTGTCCCACTTTGATACAGATGCTCCCTCCTTGGCACAAATCCAATCTCTGATTCTCCTCTTTGCAGACAACACTTTGTTGGGCTTCAGACACTTTTGACTCGCGTCACCTAGCTTGCCTTGGAGATCAGCACCTCTAAAACCAAAAGTGATGTTGTTTAATCCACATAAATCGTACAAGGGGAGTATAGTCCTGGGGGGTGGGGGGGCCTTTGAGTCCCCCTGGAGAGAGTTGATTCTTTTACCTATCTTGGGGTAACATTTTCTGGGGGTTTGACCTGGCACCCCTACATCAATAAGGCAGCCTTGAAACTTAAGCAGACCACTGGTGTGTTACTTAAGGAGTATTCAGCTTCAAACACCAAACCCATCACTCTGGCTTTACAAGGCCAACGCACTGGGTTCCACCCTATACAGGGTGGAACTGTGGAGCATTTCCAACCATGAAGAATTAACCATAACTGGAAATAAATTATCTTGACTATCTTCCTCCTAGCACTCCACTCTGTTCACTTTTTATGGACCTGGGAGTAAATAGGGTTGTGGGTAAACTTCGTCTATGCCCCCTATTTTATTGGAGATGCCTATGGACCACCCCTAAACTATGTGATTTGTCTTAAGGATGTCATGAAGGCTGACCACTTCAGCAAGGTCCCCTGGCTCATGACAATCAAGGAGGCATTACACTGACTCTGGATGCCTGAGTTGTGGGATCAGCCAGATTCCATTAATTTCCCGTCCAAAGATTTTCCGAAAAAACATTACTGGGCAACACTAATGGCCAATGAATCCAGAAAAGCTGCCTGCTCTAAGCTTACTAATGATTATATTGATTTCAAGCCCACTTGTGGGTTTGAGACCTTCTGGAATCAGGTGTCTGTTGTGCTGGACAGGAAGCTTTACTTCCATTTCCGAGTGGGTACCCTCCCACTGAGAGTGTTCACTTCCAATTGGGCAGGTGGGGGAGCTTCTCCATGCCCTGCCTGTATCTCTCCAGTCAATAGCATTCCACATGTTTTCTTTGTGTATCCAGTAACCCTTGGCAGAGCTGGCCAAGCGAGACTACGCGGAGGTCCACGGAGTTGGGAACAAACTCTGTGGAACTCCGCTCCGCTCCGCCACCCGCCTCCACTCCACTATTAAGAATTAATTAAAAATACATTAAAGGTAAAAGAAAAAAGACTTACCTTGACTACGGCATCCCCGGGCTGCCGTCCTCTTCCTCGCCGTCTCAGGGTGATCTGCGCATGCGCACGTACACCCGCATGCGGATTTTTCGCAAGGACGCCCGGGGATGCCGCAGTCAAGGTAAGTTTTTTTTCTTACACCTTTAATGTATTTTTTATTAATTCTTAATAGGTGGGGTGGAGGTGGGGGCTGGTCAACTCTGCTCCGCTGCAGAGTGTGCAGAGATTTGCCTTCTCCGTGGAGTAGGCAAATCTCTGCACACTCCACGGGCAGAGCGTAGCGTTCCCCTGGCACCTAGTGTCCAGCTTACGCTTCCCCCGCCGCTCCTGGCTAGATACTATATGTAGGCTGCTAGAAGTATGTAATTATTCTGTCGCCCTTGACATTTGATAGCCGCCTGATTGTTGGCATATCTGTTGCCAAATCCTTGGCTGCTATGTGGGGCCTTAGAAGGAAGGTACCCCTGTATTTGCCTGATATCACTTGGACTATGTATCCTGGGGAAATCCTGTTGTCGTATCTATGTGCACTCCTTTTTAGGTCTCGTCCTAGAGACCTATTGCTGCCGAGTTGCCTGTGAAGGGAGATAGACTGGGGCACGCGCGGCGATTCTGGTCCGTGAACCCGCAGATTCTGGTCTGTGCACGCGCTTCTAAGACGCGCCTCCCAGAAATTGTGAACACGCACCAGCCGCCACCACATGCACTAGCCGTGCACACACGCACCAGCCGCCCTCAGCCACGCACACACGCACCAGCTGCCCACACACGCATCAGCCGCCTCCAGCCGTACACACACGCACCAGCTGCCCACACATGCACCAGCCGCCCCGGCCACGCACACATGCACCAGCCGCCCCGGCCGCGCACACACGCACCAGCCGCCCCGAGCCTGTGTACGAGCCCCCAAGGCACCAAGTCCCACTCACCGGGTGTCATCTCCTCCGCCTCCATTGACATGGCATACGCGGGGCTTCCCTCACTGATGGAAGCCCCGCACTTGCATCCACAGCCTCAGTCGCCACTTTTCTGATGCCACCGCCGGGCTCCCCCCTCCGGCATAGGAGCCCGCGTCACCACTTCCATCTCGGCGAGTCACTTCGTGGGCACGGGCTTATGGCGGAAGTCCCGCCCCACAACAAGCATGATGCTGCCGGACTTCCGGATTTCGCGCCAGATCGGGCTGGTGGCTTGCCAGGAACTCAAGTGATTTCCAGGTACTTGTTTCTTGAAGGACTTGATGCATGGTTGTTATCCAGCTGTCTTCCTTATGCAGTTCAGTGTTGCCCTCTCGCCTGTGTTTCTCTCCCGCATGTTCCAAGTGGCTCTCGCTAATGTGCTTCTTCTCCCATTGGCCCCGTATTGATAATCTGCCTTGTCTCGCCCCCTTCCTCTTGTGTGCTTCTTCCCAAACTCCCACCCTCTCCCTAGACCCGTTCATCTGTTCTCCTCATTCCCCCTCCACTCTTCACCTGTTCACTTTTTATTGTTTTTATTTAATTTTAGCTTTATTTTATGACAGGCCAGGCAGCAAACTAATGCTGTCCCTTCTGCTTTATACAGAAAGCTCTTTCACACCATTTCAGATGAGTAAAAAAAAAAAATGGTGCTTGCATCAGGGAGCCTGTAATTGCAATTTTTTTCTACCTTTTGTTCATTCTGTACAGCATGAACCTAAAGCTTTGGCAGATCAAATCGGGCTCCAAGGCTAGACAGTTTGACTTTAACAATTCTTGCTTTTCTCAGGATACCAGGTTATTTGGAAATCGATGGAATACCGTTTAAGGTCCTTGCTTTTTTTGTAGGAACATTTGTGCTGGGAGGTAACTGGGCAGTTTTGACGCACTCGTATGTATACACATCTGTTGTAGAGTGTTGTATTTCTTGGACTTACAGGACTATTTTACCCTTTAAATTGCTGTGGTAAGTTTTTTTTGTGATGCTCAGCATGTTACATGTAATGTACGGAGCAGCATTTTTTTTTCATATGCAAAAATAAACTAATTTGATCTCCGAAATGAATGTCTTGTTAGAATACTTGCATAGCAAATAACCCTAATGAGAACATAACAGTAGTATGTTTATTTTTATTTTACAGGCTGTCTTTTGATCGATTTAATCCTGGTTGTTCCTTGCTTCAGTTTAAACAAAAGGGCATGGCAGCGGGTTTAGGTGACTGCTAGTGGTGTGGGTATAGCTCATTGAACTCAGTAAGCTATCCTTTTCTGTTCATCTGACAACTGTTGCACGTTGCGTTATGTACACTTGTATTTTATTACTCATGCAGTCGTATCTGTTACTCTTTGTAATTTGGAATTAGTAACTATGCTGACAGGGTAGGATTTTGTTCAGGGATACTCATATTAACTTTGATCTGGAGAGCTGTGAGAGCTTGGACATAGTTTGTCCCTTTTTTAATGTGCCATGTTAATCGTCGTGGTATTATATTCTTAATAAGTTCTAGCCTGTCTGACATCTGAACATTTGTAATGCTAATAACATTCCTCCTATGTTAAGGAATGTTATCAGTTATTGTTTTGAATTACTGTTTTCTTCCGTGTCCAGTTAGCAAAACTTCGCACATATAAACTCGATTTAGTTTGACTTTGAATTTACTCTATATAGATTTTTTTGTGCGTTCATCACCTAACATGAAGAGATGCATGCAGGTGTGCTACCACATAGAAGGGAAGGCGTTGTAAATACATTACGCAGTTAAAAGTTTACATTTTGAGCGCCATTTGAAAAAAATGCATCCCGGTTTCTAAGTGCATTAAATACAATTCTCTAATTCGTATGATAATCGTGGCAGGAGTATTTTGCTATGCAGTTGCCCATACCGAATTCAGTATTGAATCTTTGCTAACCTAATCACCTATAGGTGACCACGCAATGAGATCATTAATGTTTGTAATAAATCTGGAGGGATTTACTTGTAAGTTACAGATGTAGTCTGTTTGCCTACTGGTTGTATTGGCTGATGTTGCCTAATCGTACCAGCTGGGGATTTCAAGTGTATTTTGGCTAGGATTGAATTTATTTGCAAGATACATTGGTAGCTTATATATTGCAATATGTGGCTATGCACAAACAGTATCCTAATGAACAGTGTTATAAAACGGTGTTCTTTTCTAATCGCCTGCTTGCTTTGGAAGCTGCTAGCTCTTTGCATTGGCACCACATCTGCTTGGATGACAAACTTCTTTGTTACTGGGGTCTGAAGCTGTGTAGTCAGCATCATATATCACAGGGAAAGTTCTTGAGTGTCCAAATCACACATTCGTGAAAAGCAGGGTTTCAGGTTGACCCCGTTTTAACATTGACCTCGCTGGTCAACACTGTAGTTCAAACTATATTATGCCTGTATTGTTGTCCCAGCAATGATGTTATGCCTGTACGGTTGTCACATCTCTGGTTGCCTGTTAAGGGGTGGATAGTTTTCAAATTAATATATTTGATTTACAAAGGCATGTTCAAGCCTACATCATAGCTTTCATTGGTGTCAACCCCACTAGCTTATGAAATCCAAAGGTAAATGTATTCTTGAAACCCCTAACGTTTTTGTTGGACAGGCCACATGAAGGGCCGCTCTCCCCCGGCCCAACCAGGCCCGAGTCCAGTCACGCAAGTACCACACACCACCATTGCCCGTCCTCCGTCCCCTCAGGGACCCCTGCCCTCGAGCATGCCGACCTCGTGGGTCCGATCCACTGCTGGCCCACGCGCCCAACCTGGGGCGCCATCTTGGACACTCCACCACGAGGCCGCCTGGCCCCCGATTGACCTCGACCCTGGGCCTGGCCCGGCCTCAGACATTCCGGCACCACCCTCCACCCAGGAGGTGAGCGGGCTACTTGGCGAGTCAATGGGAGAAAGAGGTGTCGATGGCTCTCCCCCACCAAGTACCGCTCGCCCATCGCCTCCCCGGGCGCTGGCTCCACCCCCCTGCTGGGTGTCTGGACTCCCTCATCCCGGACCTCCCGACCTCCAAGTGCGAGGGTCCGGACATCAAAGCACACCAGCCCTATAACTGGGGCAGCTCCAGAGCAGGAAGGCAGTTGTATCTTGGAGTCGAGAGACGTAAAGAGGAACTCATCCTGGACGGACTACTGGCGCTGCCGTAGCTCTGTCCTGTGCACCATCGTCCTGCCTGTTGGCGCTGCCACAGCCGTCGTAACCTTCATCCTTCATCGTCGTCGGGATCTGCTGGCGTGGCCGCGGACCGTTGTAACCGTCATCCTTCACCGGGACCTGCAGGCTCCGCCGCGGACCGTCGTCTTTCCTTCGTCCATCTCGGGACCTGCCTGGCTCCGCCGCGGCCCGATCATCTAGAACGCCGAGCTCGAGGATTGAGAGCTATTTTTGTACTCATTGGTAACTAAGACTGTCCCGCTACCCCTTTCCTCAACCAAAGACTAGAATCGAGGGGACCCCTGAGTCCAGACCTCCTTGTATCATACCATCGTAACCTAAGAATTGCATATAAAGTCTCGTTAACCTTCAGTCTTGTGTGGTGTCCGTCTGTGGGGGGGAAGTTACTTGTCTGTACAGTCGTTGGAGACGGCTCTCCCCGGAGACCTCTCCCCGTAATCTCGGCCGACCCTCCCGGTCCGTCTAACATTGGTGGCCAGCGGCGCGATCCGAATCACCGCATAACGTACAGAGAGTAGCTCACCCCACAACGAATCACAATGACAACGAAAGAAAGCGGATCAACCGAGAAGTTCCAAATGGAAAAACTAGAGGAGTACAGCCATCGTGAACTAAAGCAGTTCTGCATCGAACTAGGTATCGCTACCACCGGACTAAGCACCAAGGACGATTTTAAGCATGCCCTAGAATCTTGGGCAGAGACCGGGGATGCCGAAGCCCCTGAGCAAAGCACCGCGAAAAAAACCACCACGGCCCCTGAAGGGCAAAGAACAGGTCTCTCGCAAGACGAGATCCAGGAAAGAGAAAAAACCCGACTACACGAGCTAGAAATGGCCCGACTCAAGATGGACGTAGAACTCAAGTTGGCCGAACAAAAAATCAACTTGGAGCACCTACGTCTCCGAGAAGAAAGAGAGGAGAAACAGAGACAGAGGGAGCTCGAGGAAAAGAAACTGGCGTATGAGCACGAACGGAACCTAGCCGAGATCAACCTGCGCAAGCAGAATAAAGAGTTAGGGGTGCCCGAGAGACCCCCCACCCCAGGGACCACGGAGAAAAAGGTACACATCCCCAAGGATGTTGTCCGAGAATATTTCCGAGAGGACGACATCCAGCAATGGTTTAAGGCCTATGAAATCGCTATGACTGCGCACCGGATCGATAGAAACGATTGGGGAGCCGGTCTATGGGGCAGATTCCTCAATGAGGGCCGTGATACCCTGCTACAGCTCCCAGACCACCAGATGACCTCCTACGACCATATGAAAGCGGCCCTCCTCACCCGCTATGGCCTCACGCCCGAGATGTACCGTCAGAGGTTCCGAGACTGCACACGCATCCCGGGTACGACTTGGGTGGACTATGTAACGTACTTTAGCCGAGCTTTCGAAGGCTGGATCAGAGGAAACAACGTCACGACCTACGAACAACTGTTCAATCTGATGGTATGGGAGCATCTGTCCAACAATTGCTTCATTGAACTACGCCAACACCTCCTCGACAGCAAGTTAACCGATCCCCGGCAGCTCGCAGCCGAAGCTGACCGGTGGGAGATCACCAGAGTGGGCCGGAATGGGTCCTACGAGCAGAACAGGAACAACAATGGTCACCACCGACCCAGAGGAGGAGGAGGGGGCCAAGGACGAGGAAGAGACAACACTCCGGCCGCCCCCGTTGCCAGCACCACCCCCCCGGCCAACCGGGGCAGCACCCCGGCGCGACCGGGGTACAGAGCCAATGTCACGTGTCACCGATGCCAACGAGTCGGCCACTATGCAAACGACCCAAGCTGCCCGCAGTACCAGAGTCCAAAACCCCGCCAAGTGGCCGCCGCGGCCCTAGGGGAAGAACAGATCTCCGAGGAACAGGAAACAGACGAACAAGAGCATCAAGAGTGGGAGCCAGCCGCCATGACTCTCGCGTGCTTAGGGGGAAGAGACATGGTCCCGCGGGTCCCCCTACCCGCTAACACCCAGAAGTACAGCCAATGGGTGAGCATCAATGGACGACGGGCCGAAGCCCTTCGGGACACCGGGGCCAGTGTAACAGCCGTCCGCTGTCACCTGGTGACCCCGGAACAGTATCTACCGAACATTCTCTGCCCTGTGCGATCAGCCGACAACTCGGAAAGTCTGTGTCGGATGGCCTGCGTCCCCTTCGAGTGGGGAGGGGTCTCCGGCATGTTGAAGGTAACGGTCCGAGACGACGCCCCCGTGGACTGCCTCCTCGGAAACGACCTGGAGAGCTCCCCGTGGGCAGCCGTGGAGCGAAGAGAACACTTGGGGATGTTAGGCGTCCCGGACTGGGCGTGCGTCACCACCCGGTCCATGACCGCCCGTGCCAACCATCACCCGGAAGAACCAGAATGGCCGGCGCCACTGCCTCCGGTCGCCCCAGCCGAGACCACCGACCATGACACCCCCCTCGAACCTGCTCAACCTTCCGACCTCGCTAACCTCGACCAGTGGGCCCAAGAGGGGGGGCCCACACAAGAACAATTTCGCCAGGAACAGAAGACCTGTCCCTCCCTCGAGGGACTCCGCCAGCAAGCGCTCGCCCAAAGCGCAGGGGATACCTCCGGAACTCATTGGGTCTACTGGGACAATGACCTGTTGTACAGCGAGCAAAGAATCGCCGAGCTGGGGGCCAACCGAGTACTAGTAGTGCCCCTCCGCTTTAGAGACTTTCTGCTAAACCTGGCCCACGATGTCCCCCTGGCAGGGCACCTGGGACAAGATAAAACCTACAGTCGCCTAGTGACCCACTTCTTCTGGCCCAAAATGAGAAACGATGTGCACCAGCATTGCCGATCTTGCCCCACGTGCCAAGCCAGTGGGAAGAGCGGCCGCAAACTAAAGGCCCCCTTGCAACCTTTTCCAGTAGTCACGACCCCATTTGAGAGGGTCGGAATAGACGTTGTGGGACCCCTGGACCCGCGCACAAAACAAGGCCATCGCTTCATCCTGGTACTAGTGGACCACGCCACCCGCTACCCTGAGGCTGTTCCTCTCCGGACCGTGACAGCCCCAGTAGTCGGCCGGGCTCTGATGGGGATCTTCTCCCGTGTGGGGTTCCCCCGAGAAGTCGTCAGCGACAGAGGCACGAACTTTATCTCGAAATACATGAAATCCCTCTGGCAACAGTGTGGGGTCACCTACCGATTCACGACCCCCTATCACCCCCAAGGGAACGGACTTGTTGAGCGGTTCAACCGCACGCTAAAAGGGATGATCGGGGGATTGGAAGAGCCCCTCCGTCGCCAGTGGGATGTGCTGCTGCCGTGCCTCCTCTTCGCCTACCGAGAGGTCCCACAGAAATCCCTAGGCTTCAGCCCATTTGAACTGCTATACGGGCACCCAGTGCGGGGGCCGCTCAGCCTGATCAAAGAGGGCTGGGAGATGCCTCCGGCCAAGAACCCTCCAGATGTCTTCCGGTACCTCCTCACCCTCCGCAACCAGTCCCGGCGGTTCAGAGAACTAGCAAAAGCCAACCTAGAGGCCAGTCAAGAGGACATGAAAAAATGGTATGACCAGAACGCCTCATCCATTGAATTCGAACCTGGGCAACAGGTATGGGTAATGTCCCCCACGGAGCCATGCGCTCTCCAAGACAAATGGACGGGGCCCTTCAAGGTAATCGAGCGCAAGGGTCCTGCCACCTATCTCATCGATATGGAATCCTCCCGGAACCCACTCCGGGTCCTCCACGCCAACAGACTGAAACCCCACTTTGTACGAACTGAACTCAGCCTCCTGATGGCCACAGACAATGGGGTTGAAGAAGACTCCGAGCCTCTCCCTGACCTCCTGCGGACTCAGGAGCAAGACGGCTCCGTGGATGGGGTCCGACTCTCAGAGACCCTCACCAGAGAACAACGCCAAGAGTGCCAAGCCCTCCTGTCACAGTTCGCCAGTCTGTTCTCCCTCACCCCAGGTGTCACTTCCTGGTGTGTGCACGATGTGGACACCGGGGACAGCCCCCCTATCCGCCACCGGGCCTACCGCGTACCTGATCGGGTACGGGCCTGCATCCAGGCGGAAGTGGCCAAGATGCTCACGCTCGGGGTCATCGAGCCCTCAGACAGTCCATGGGCCAGCCCGGTCGTACTGGTCCCCAAAGCAGCTGCCCCCGGAACCACACCAGAACTCCGGTTCTGCGTCGACTACCGGGGCCTGAATGAAGTCACCAGAACAGACGCGCATCCCATCCCCCGGGCAGATGAACTGGTCGACCGAATGGGAGCTGCCCGCTACCTCAGCATCTTCGACCTGACAGCAGGTTATTGGCAGATCGGCCTCACACCCCGAGCACAAGAACGTTCTGCCTTCTCCACCCCCGATGGCCATTACCATTTTACGGTCATGCCCTTCGGCATGAAGAATGCCCCAGCGACCTTCCAACGGCTCGTCAATCAGGTCCTGGCGGGACTCGAAGGGTTCAGCGCCGCCTACCTAGACGACATCGCTGTGTACAGCCACCATTGGACCGAGCACCTCCACCACCTCCGAGCAGTGCTACAAGCCCTTCAGCGAGCTGGCCTCACGATCAAGGCCAGCAAGTGTCAAATTGGGCAAGGGTCTGTAACCTACCTCGGACACCAGGTGGGAAGCGGCCTAGTGGCCCCTCTACAGCTGAAAATTGCCGCCATCCAGGACTGGCAGCCCCCCATCACCCAAACCGAGGTACGAGCCTTCCTGGGCCTCACGGGCTATTACCGACGGTTTGTGAAAGACTATGGTACCATAGTGGGACCCCTCACAGAACTTACATCCAAGAATCAGCCCAAGAAAGTCAACTGGACCCCAGAGTGTCAAACTGCATTCGAACGGTTGAAAGCAGCCATGTGTTCCGCCCCTGTGCTCCAGGCCCCAGACTACAGCCGGGAATTCGTCGTTCAGACGGACGCCTCCGACCAAGGAATTGGGGCGGTCCTGTCCCAAGTGAACACAGAAGGCCTTGATCAACCGGTGGCCTTCATCAGCCGGAGACTCCTACCACGGGAGCAACGCTGGAGCACCATAGAGAGGGAGGCCTTCGCTGTGGTATGGGCCCTCAAGAAGCTCCGGCCCTACCTTTTTGGCACCCACTTTCGGGTGCAGACCGACCACCGACCCCTGCAGTGGCTGATGCATATGCGGGGGGAAAACCCAAAGTTGCTACGTTGGTCCATCTCCCTACAGGGGATGGACTTCACTGTTGAACACCGGCCTGGGCCAGATCACGCCAACGCGGACGGCCTGTCCCGGTTCTTCCGCCTCGACGAGGAGAGTCCCCAAGAAGATGGGTAACTCTCCCCGCCTTCAGCTGGGGGGGACGCATGTTGGACAGGCCACATGAAGGGCCGCTCTCCCCCGGCCCAACCAGGCCCGAGTCCAGTCACGCAAGTACCACACACCACCATTGCCCGTCCTCCGTCCCCTCAGGGACCCCTGCCCTCGAGCATGCCGACCTCGTGGGTCCGATCCACTGCTGGCCCACGCGCCCAACCTGGGGCGCCATCTTGGACACTCCACCACGAGGCCGCCTGGCCCCCGATTGACCTCGACCCTGGGCCTGGCCCGGCCTCAGACATTCCGGCACCACCCTCCACCCAGGAGGTGAGCGGGCTACTTGGCGAGTCAATGGGAGAAAGAGGTGTCGATGGCTCTCCCCCACCAAGTGCCGCTCGCCCATCGCCTCCCCGGGCGCTGGCTCCACCCCCCTGCTGGGTGTCTGGACTCCCTCATCCCGGACCTCCCGACCTCCAAGTGCGAAGGTCCGGACATCAAAGCACACCAGCCCTATAACTGGGGCAGCTCCAGAGCAGGAAGGCAGTTGTATCTTGGAGTCGAGAGACGTAAAGAGGAACTCATCCTGGACGGACTACTGGCGCTGCCGTAGCTCTGTCCTGTGCACCATCGTCCTGCCTGTTGGCGCTGCCACAGCCGTCGTAACCTTCATCCTTCATCGTCGTCGGGATCTGCTGGCGTGGCCGCGGACCGTTGTAACCGTCATCCTTCACCGGGACCTGCAGGCTCCGCCGCGGACCGTCGTCTTTCCTTCGTCCATCTCGGGACCTGCCTGGCTCCGCCGCGGCCCGATCATCTAGAACGCCGAGCTCGAGGATTGAGAGCTATTTTTGTACTCATTGGTAACTAAGACTGTCCCGCTACCCCTTTCCTCAACCAAAGACTAGAATCGAGGGGACCCCTGAGTCCAGACCTCCTTGTATCATACCATCGTAACCTAAGAATTGCATATAAAGTCTCGTTAACCTTCAGTCTTGTGTGGTGTCCGTCTGTGGGGGGGAAGTTACTTGTCTGTACAGTCGTTGGAGACGGCTCTCCCCGGAGACCTCTCCCCGTAATCTCGGCCGACCCTCCCGGTCCGTCTAACAGTTTTCCTAAAAGCTAATGGGGGCCTTGCCTTCTTGGTGGCAGCTGCCACAAGTTTGAACGTTACGTGTGTTCCTCTGGCAGAAATCGAACTTTATTAAACTAGGCAAACTTTTGAAAAGTTGGTGTTCTACCTAATTCGATTTTCTCTCCGATCTTTTTCCTTGTAGTTCAACACTGAATGGCTGATCATGTTTTTTTAAGGACAAAATATCCCAAGCGGGTGAATATTTTGCTCTATAAATATGCCGTAAAAATTGCCTTTTTATGTTTTTGTAAGGCCAAAATATCCCATGCGGGTGAATAGTTTGCTCTATAAATGTCATAAAACTGGCATATTTATATATTGCAGATATTTTAACTGAACAGTTTCTTAAATATCATTGTGCTGTTGCTGATTCTTCTGCACCTCCGCTTCCCATGGCTTCATGGCAGTGAACACCTTTGCATCCTTGCGACATGACAGTGGAAACCATACCCTTTCAGCACTTACACTAGACCTAGAGTCTTCAGTGTGGCTCCATTCAGATCATATAGTCCCACTTTTTCTTGAGCCCTTTGGCTCACAATCGGGAGGAGAGTAAGTAATGCCCCTTCACCCTTTGCATTGTTCTTTCTATGCTTCAGTTGTTCCTTTCTAGTCAAACAGTTAATCCATCAACCTTGTCTGAAACTTTTGCACTGTCTCCTGCATACCTCTGTTTTTTTGTGTGCCACGATTTGAAACCTTATTCTAGAGAACAGTTTGTCAGCTCAGGCATCACAATTTGCTAAAAATGATAAAAACTGGTTTCTATACAAAAACGTTTTACCGAAACTGACCGAACGCCAAGTCGTGCCCTGTCCACATTCTACACTTTAAAACAGACTGATACATAACTATGCAATCGCACATTTTACTCTGGGCTCAAACTGTCAGCCTGGCACCTTCTGTGGTGACTGATTTACAGGGTACAGGGATGATTTCGCCATTGAACTTGTAACTAGTTGCAACACTTATGTTGACATTTTCGGATCACCCTTTTGCCACAAATGTTACATTTGATTTTGTTAGATCCCGAAGCTCGGGGGGGGGGGGGGGGGGGGGGGGGGGGGAGCGGGAGGCTTAGATTTCGGTGGGAGGTTATAGTCCTCAAACACCATTCTTAGTTAATGTATGTTTCAGCTAAAACAGGGCTAGTTGTGTGCGGAGACCCTTAATCAATGCTTTCAGACCTGTTTATTTTGAAGAAACACAATGCGCAATCGCCATTTTCGTCCAAGGGCAGTTTGTGTTTGAATGGAGAGGGACGACTACATCATCTGGGAAATTCGGATTTTTAAAAGTAATCTGATAGTCACTCCTGTAATCAGTGCTTTGCAATTGGGCTTTGTACTGCATGGGCCCTGGTTCCCTTTTTTGTAGGAGCCTATGTGCTTTGTTTGGGTTTCCAAAGGTTCATTCCTGGCTTTTAAGGGCGGTAAGGATACTGGTTATGCATTGTAATTTTCAAAAGTATTAACTGTGCATGCAAATAATAACTGAATTGGCAATTTCCAGTTAGGTGCACCACCTGAAAGTTCTGTGCATGGTTTTGATCGGTTTGGTGAAAGCTATCTTGTAAGTCTACTACGCTGGCACTGAATTAGTTGTGAATTAGACCTAGAGAAGCTATGGCTACCAAAATGTGCACTTACAGTATCCTAGTATTTTAATTCAGCCTTTCAAATAAGTCACTGCAGGTGTGCCAACCTCCGGACAGGCCTTCAGTCATGGAAGCTTGCAGCTTTTACCCTTTTGTTAGCTGCTGTTCGAGCTTTCGACTAGTTATTAATCAGCCTCCTCAGTTTTTATGTCACCCAATCTTAAGAGAAACAAGCGGGACCTTCTTTTTCTACTGAAACAATGAAAAGTGAGTGGATGTATTTATTTCACTGCTTTTGAATTTCTTCTGGTGAGGCCATCAATCATGTTGCATGTAATCTGAATGCAAGATGTCCCACATTTAGGCTAATGGCTCCAAATATCTATGGCCATCTTAATCACTTACTTCAAGGGCAGAGATAAGATCCTGGTGAGGCAATATGAAAAACTAAATTGCAGAACAATTCCGCTGTTTACGTTTACTTCTATGATCTAACTCATCCTGGTATCTGCGCACAGGTAATGTGTTGCAGGAGGGACCCTTTAGGGATTGATGTTGACCTGCGAAGGCCTTTTAATATGAGTGGGCATTAAGTGTGAGTATATTGACCTGTAGGGATTACTGAAAATCTGTGTGCTTCCTTGTATTATATACTAGACTAGCGGTTCACCATAGTTATGCCTTGAGAGTAGAACTCAGTTGACACTCTAATATTCGCATAAATCATGATCCCAAATGCAGATCTAACATTCATGTGTGGCTCTGTGTGTGTGTGTGTGTCGGTGTGTGCGTGTGTGTGTTTGCGTGTGTGTGTGTCCGCACGCACGCATGCGCATGGGTCTCTGTATTGTGGAACAGGAGCCCAGATTACTACCGATGCCCAGGCCGCTGGCGCAAACCGCCTCTTAGTTCCCATGTTGAATAGTTACCAAATAAAGAGACGGGCGCTGGAAGCAGGAATCAAGAACAGAGTTTAATTCTCATGAGGAGAGCCAGTCATTTCGGACACGAAACACGGTGTCTTTCAGGAGGTGCTCTGACAAGTGAGCTGAGACTCTTTCTTTTATACCTTACAAAACATTTGATAGTACAATCAGGACAGTGTGACGCAAAGGAAAAGACATCCCTATAATCCTCGTGTCAATCCTACCCCACATATGTTCACAATAGGGACCCTTGACCTGTTGATAAGAGGGGAGGGCAATCACGCAGCTGAGTGTTCCGTCAACTGTTTAGGATGTGTGCGCCTGATCATAGACCAGGGGGTGGGGTGGCTAGGATCAATAGTGGGTCCTTTGAAGAGGAGTGACTTCATACAATAAGGGCAGTAAATGGTATCTCCTGGCTTAGGCGATGGCCTCGGACATGTGTGGTCAGCCGGACTCGGGGGAAGGGGTCATCAAAGGAGTGGTATTCATGCTGCGTGGACAATCGAGCGCGGAGGGAAGGCTTGTCAACAGAGGGGCATTCATGGAAGGAAAGGAGGTGTTGGTCAGGCGCGGCCGTGGCTCTCAAGGACAGGGTCTTGCAGAGGAAGAAGGTTTACGGCTTGCCCATGTGAGGAGAAGGGAGGGGGAGCCAGGGTGGACACGGGGACAGAGTCACAGAGAGAGAGAGAGAGATCTTATGACCCGTACGTGAGAGAGCGGGGGCAGTCAGGTGCAGCTGGGGAGGGCTATGTCAGCTAAGGCGAAGGATGCCTCTTCAAGAGGGAATGGGGGGGGGGTTTTGTGCGGGTCAAGCAGGAGAGTTGCCTTTCACAGCAGGGTCGCGCAGAGGGAGAGGGTTTCATGGTCTATGCATGAGAGAGGGGGTTTAAGATACGCGCAGGAGGGAAGCCGGGGATTCCAATGGGTAAAAGGCCATGGTGCCTAGAATGGCTGTACATATGCATAGGGGTATGGGCTCTTACTGGCAGAGTGATACGGTCAATAATTTACGGTGTTCATGGTGCTCACAGGGAGAGGAGTGGGAGAAGAAGGGAAATGAATGCTGTTTATGTACATTAATTTCTTCAATTCCCACAGTCGCCCCTTTTTACATTACAGCAGTCATTTTTGTAATTGATGGGGTAGACAGGCATCGTTGATGAATTAGCATTTTGTCGATACTAACATTTGGCGTACAATCATAGACAGTTGAGGTGATGGGCAGAATGCAGCACATAGAAAATTGCATTTCGTTGTGTTCCCGACAATTAAACGCACTACATAGCATAAATCTTTTTAACTTAAAAATGTGACCAATGAACAGTTTTGACCAGGTAGTTGAGAGCGGAATTCAGTTCAATACACAAGATTTCTTCGTCACAGTGTCTTTTTATCATTGAGCCATCACTGGTAGGCTCTAGTCCGTGTACTTTCGTTGGCGCTGTTGAGCACCGGCGGTGGAGCTATAGGTCCAGCTCGGTTCTATCCTTACGCGTTGCAGGGTGCGGTCAGTCCTCTGCTGTTAGACCACAGTCCTGTTCCCTAAACAATCCGTTTGGCGGCGCCTTATGCTCGGCACCTATACTTCCGTGGCAACACCCTATTCCCATATGAATGCAGTTCTTCCTTTTGGCAAAAAGTCACGTGGAAAAGAGGGTGAGTGTGGTTCAAATAGTCGATAGGAGAGAGGGCGGAGTCGGGTCAGAGTTCCTGGGACGCACAAAAGGGACCAAGGGAGCAAAGGATAACAAGCAGGCAGGCCCATCAATCGGGCCCAAAGAAGGGGGACGGAGACTCCAGGCACACGTGGGTTAGCAGACGGAGGGCTTCAAGGCGGCCCGTCATTTTTCATTTTCCACGTTGAAATTGCGGTCTCGTCCCGTATCTTGTTGCTCTGCAGCTCCACCTTTGGTCGAGGTCACACGTGTCCCAAGATCTGCAGTCAGGCTGTACGTCACATCTGACCCATCTCCTTCGGTGATCGTGAATCTTTGAATAGGTACAAAACAAGCTTTAGAGAACTGGTCAGGGGAAGACATTTATGCATGTGAATTCCTCCCTCAATCTAACGCACCTGGGAGATACGCTCATTGGTCACAGTCAGAGGTTCATTTACCAAGCAGTGCATATGTCGGCATTCCTACTGAATTCAAGCCAAGCTTTATTCATTGTCTACACAGGTCGCATATGGAGGAAAGTCAGACTCTTATCAACTGCGTATGTCATCAAACTCAACATTTCGGAGCCTCCAGGGAGACTCGTCTTTCTAACCTGAGTCTTAACAGTCTAACATTTCCCTTCAAGGCTGGCTAACCTTTTCAAACAGGGCGGGGCGCTATCATCGAGAGTCAGGGAAAAACAGTTTTTCCTTTTTTTTTCGAGGGACAACAGTTGCGCATGGTCATTGTGTTTACATCCGGGACAGTAGCTGGGGGATGCATCGGGTGCTCGCGCTTGGGTGAAGAAGGGGGTAAGGCAATCTGGGCGTTCGGGGGTCAATCTAGACGTTGGCGTTCGTCTCTGAAGAACAGAAATGAGGTGCCATTGACATACAGTTCCCCTATAAATGGCCAGATTTGGGGGACCTTAGTCGTCTTACCTGTCCTTTCCTTCTCAGCCAATTCAAGTTCATTCATTTTGCAGAAAGGAGAGGTAGTAATATGGCGAGGTACAATTATTTTAGTTTCGGTCAATTTCGCTGAACACCTTCGTGTTCAATAAGTATCCAATCAGACTGGTGCCGGTGGGGCACAATTTTACCACAAAGAGGGAGAGAAGATAGGGAGACTCTCATAGAGTGTGAGAGTCGTCCGCAACCTAAACGAGCCATTCGGTACACGTATGACATGCAGAGAGAGAGAGAGATAGAGAGAGAGATAGAGAGAGAGAGAGAGAGAGAGAGAGACGTGTACGAAAATAGGTCATTTAGTGCGCTCACAACACGGAACAGCAAAGGTCAGGTAACACGTAAACACAGGCAGAGGGAAGACATAAATCCGTACATTACATACACACAAAACTCAGACAGGGAAGACAGCACATGTACTACACATATATAAGACATCCACGACAAACAGAAAACGACAGGTGGCCAACAAAATTCATATTATATCCTACGTATCTTTACTATCCTATTTATCTACGTGCTTAGCTCTTTCTACCCTTCCCTCCTTTTCCTTCTCGCTTGTTATCCCTGCGAGCGTTCTCAATTGCCAATACTTACACCTCGGTTAGTCGATCAGAAATTAACCTGGTCGCGCTATTTACCCATGGTTGGATCTTAAACCATTTTTCAGTTCCTTCCTTTGGTGGGAAGTTCTCCAGGCTGAGGCAACGGCAAGTATTTGATCGGGAGAACAGTCGGACAGCTTGGCTACATCTATAAGAGTGTGAGAAAGGGGGCAGTGCATTTTGAACATCAGCAACATTTCTAATTTTCCAGACGGGTGGTGCCGTGGTAACCCTTACCCACACATTTTTCTTTGTCCTTTCCCTACCTAGTCAAACGTCTAGTTACATTATTTTAACATGTCATTTCTAGTCAATTGTCGTCATACAGTACCCGTCCAGTTTCTATGTCAGTCCACCCTCCCAGTCGCTATGTTCTAAGGAGGAACAGTCATGTTTAAGTCTACGTCTTTTAAACACTTATCGTTATAACAACTACACACATATTCCCTCTTTCCCTTTTCGTCGGTGGTCCGACCATCGCTCTCCCACACTTCAGCCGACGTTCTGACGTGACCTGCAGAAGGGAGGAAAAAGAAGGGGTGGGGGGCAGCATTCAAAGTACATCAGCATGCAGTAGTCCGAAAACGTTTTTACCTACCACATACTCGACCTATCTCCACGTACTGCATTTCTTTACCATCTCGGCGTTTAAGCCCAGAGGGACCAGTAATGTCAGATAGATAATCATTGACGACCTGCGTATCTACCTGAGTTACTTGGTCGTAACCCTCTTCGTCGGGTGCAAGGGTGACGGTCAGGTGGCATTTCTGTGTTGTCGTTTTAAGGGTGTCTAAAACACTTCTCTGGCTGCCTGTAGCTGCTAAATATCTGATCCCTTTTGATCTACATCTTTCATCATACTTATTCTTCGCTCACAGTAGTAAGACATCCAAAACTCATTAATGCAACTGCTACAACCATGCTTTCTTTTTCAAAATACTTTTAATAAAAAGTGTTGAGGTACAAATACAGGCCCACAACTCAGTGGGCCGGCTACGAAGCAGATTGAAACTGTACATAAGAAGAATGAAGTTGGTGGCAGATCATTGCATAAAGTGCAGCAGTGCAATAAAATCGTATAAAACTTCCCTACAGAGCAAGCATGATGCATGTCAGTAATCCATCTTTAATTAATTCATAAATTCATTATCCAATGTTCATTCATTACCTAAATTACACCAATTCATTTTCCAAATCATAATCAGTACCCACCCTAAGTCAGTTCTTTGTCCGAACACATACTCAATATCCTTCATATCTACTTTCGTTATCCAAAAAACTACATACATATCTCGGGACAAAAAGCTGGGCGGTCAGGATGCAACAAACTTTACTCAAAAAGTCTCACTTCGTGTCGGCGCCATTTTGGGCGAGGTCAGGCTGGTTCCAGCATAGTCAGAATGTCTCCAGTCTCGTATGGTTGGACCAGAACCTTCCGTTGGCAGTTCAAAAGGTTTGTGCTATGTGGTTAACAGTCTAACAATATGGACCATTAGTCAAAGAGTGGGGAGGGCGGCAACAATTTTCCTACCGGGTCATTCTGGTGTTCCACCGGAACTGAACAAGTCTGTGCCGTGGCTGCATTTTAGCCATTTCCAATCCGAGGCTGGCGCCGGCAGGAGTTGCACCGATGTCGTGGTTCCCAGTGAGGGGGGCGGGGGCGCCCATGTGGAGGGATCGGGGTGCCCCCCGGCTCTCATAGAATCTTCAAGGTTGAGGAGAGAAGGCATGGGGTGCGTGCCCATCCTGGGCAAAAGACCGCTTTTTGATGTTGACCCTCTTTAAGTAAGAGCATTGGGGTGTCGCTGGAAGCCTCCACCTGGAGGGAGGTGGGGGAGGCTCGTTCGCGCCGCCTCCCCCTTCCAGCGACCCCGCGCCGTTCTCCGGCTCCAGCGTTTCGGTAAGGCCGTGTCAGGCGATGAAGATGGGGGGGGGGGTCAGCGGCTGAGGCAAGACAGCCCCCCCCCTTTCCCTTTTGACATGTGGCGGGACTACCTCCAACTCTCCAGGAGTGGACACGTGGCGGGGCTACTTGCTCTTGTCCAGACGTCGGCATGTGGCGGCACTACCTGTAACTATCCGGGCGATGGCATGTGGCGGGACTACCTGCAACTGTCAGGCGTTGGGTGTAGTTGCGGCCATTATAGCTCAAAGAAATGCCGCCATCCTTGCTTTGGCTTCGCCCTTCAACGAAAGCCGGATCGGGTGAGAGAGAGGGGTGGTCGGTGGCCGAGGCAAGACAGCCCCCTCTCTCCCCGTGGCCTGCAGGGCAGCAGAAGAGGAGGGATGGAGAGGTCCCTGTCATTCTTTGGACCGCCTGCCCAACATCATCTCCTACTGACCGCGGCCAGGCGAGCCCCTCGTGCCTCGAGGCCTCGCCTTCCGGATGGGCGTAACCGCGGACCTGTTGCACTTCGGGAGCTTCCGGAATGGGGGTAGGTACCTATTGAATTGTTTCTATTTCATGTGACCATTATTTTGGGCGTGGCGGGCAATGAGGCAGACATGTTGGGAGCAGGAATAGGCAGTAGAGCCTAGCTACCTCGTGGCTATTTTTTGCTGTCAAACTTTTCGCCATTTTATATTTCTTATTACGAACTATTTCTAATGTTTCTTATTTTTAGTGAAGTCGAAAGCTCATCAGGGGGTTACTGACTTAGCCTGATTTCTTTTTATTTTTCTTTCTCTTCCTTAGCGTGTTTCGAGCTAAAGCTTTCTGTTAGTAGGGAACGGTGATCACTTCATATTTTTATGTGTCCTTTTCACTAGGGGAACTTCTGGACGGACCAGACGAGCTCCAATAAATGGTCCGGGGTGGAACGAGATTATCGATCAAAAGGGGAACATATATTCCTTCATTAGGGTATCATCCTGGGCAGACCGAGCGATGTACTTCCACTTACTAGGGTAGCCTCCTGGACGGACCAGATGATCTACTTCCACTAAATGGCCCATGAGCGGGGAGCATATGTCCTCCATAAGGGTAGTCTCCTGGGCGGACCATGGGAGCTACCCCCCAAATAACCAAACAGTGGGGAGTGGGTAGGACTGACGAATTCACAAAGGGGCATAACCTACCCTTTACCACTTGCAAAGACTAGACGGAGTATTTCTATTCCACGTTGTTTGCAAGTAGAAAATACCTCAAACGAAACAATTCCTGGAACAACAATGTCCAGGCAACCAACCAATCAGTGGGGAGAAAAACAGGCATGACGGATTACAACGGGGACAAACGTCTGCATTACCTTCCCTTCGCTATCCAGAAAGGAAGACAGAATATTTCTACTCGTCTCAGTTTGTAGACAGGGAAGATCTCAAAGAGCAACAATCGATTATTAATCGATTTCAAACAATCAGTGGGGAGAAAAGTAGGCATGACGGATTACAACGGGGACAAAAGTCTGCATTACCTACCCTTCTCGATCTGCAAAGAGGGACGACGTTCCTATTCGCCGCTGTTTGCAAACAGAGAATGTCTCGTTCTCCAGAAGAGAACCAATATGTCAAGTAGCCTTCAAAGCTAAATGAACCAATACCAACAATATCAGTATACAAATACCGATTCCAATACAAACAATCAATCAATCAGGTGGATAGAACCACCCTACCAATCAGGTGAAAAAACACCCTACTTAATCTTACCCGGACCGGACCATACGGACAGTTCTTCGACTTCCTCCTCCAGCGCCCGATCGTTCTCTTACTCCATGTAGCTTTCCTGTGGGATTCCAGTCAGGACAATAGGTCACTCAAGAGAGGTCCATTCAGAATTGGTGAAGTTCTTTTGATCGGCAGCCGGGCTAGGGCCCTCTCAAGGCAGGTATACTCAGATCATTTTAGATGTTCACTTCTTCGTCTGGATCTCTCTTACCGAACCTTATGTCACTGATGGACCCCGCGTTGGGACGCCAATTGTGGAACAGGAGCCCAGATTACTACCGATGCCCAGGCCGCTGGCGCAAACCGCCTCTTAGTTCCCATGTTGAATAGTTACCAAATAAAGAGACGGGCGCTGGGAGCAGGAATCAAGAACAGAGTTTAATTCTCATGAGGAGAGCCAGTCATTTCGGACACGAAACACAGTGTCTTTCAGGAGGTGCTCTGACAAGTGAGCTGAGACTCTTTCTTTTATACCTTACAAAACATTTGATAGTACAATCAGGACAGTGTGACGCAAAGGAAAAGACATCCCTATAATCCTCGTGTCAATCCTACCCCACATATGTTCACAATAGGGACCCTTGACCTGTTGATAAGAGGGGAGGGCAATCACGCAGCTGAGTGTTCCGTCAACTGTTTAGGATGTGTGCGCCTGATCATAGACCAGGGGGTGGGGTGGCTAGGATCAATAGTGGGTCCTTTGAAGAGGAGTGACTTCATACAATAAGGGCAGTAAATGGTATCTCCTGGCTTAGGCGATGGCCTCGGACATGTGTGGTCAGCCGGACTCGGGGGAAGGGGTCATCAAAGGAGTGGTATTCATGCTGCGTGGACAATCGAGCGCGGAGGGAAGGCTTGTCAACAGAGGGGCATTCATGGAAGGAAAGGAGGTGTTGGTCAGGCGCGGCCGTGGCTCTCAAGGACAGGGTCTTGCAGAGGAAGAAGGTTTACGGCTTGCCCATGTGAGGAGAAGGGAGGGGGAGCCAGGGTGGACACGGGGACAGAGTCACTGAGAGAGAGAGAGAGATCTTATGACCCGTACGTGAGAGAGCGGGGGCAGTCAGGTGCAGCTGGGGAGGGCTATGTCAGCTAAGGCGAAGGATGCCTCTTCAAGAGGGAATGGGGGGGGGTTTGTGCGGGTCAAGCAGGAGAGTTGCCTTTCACAGCAGGGTCGCGCAGAGGGAGAGGGTTTCATGGTCTATGCATGAGAGAGGGGGTTTAAGATACGCGCAGGAGGGAAGCCGGGGATTCCAATGGGTAAAAGGCCATGGTGCCTAGAATGGCTGTACATATGCATAGGGGTATGGGCTCTTACTGGCAGAGTGATACGGTCAATAATTTACGGTATTCATGGTGCTCACAGGGAGAGGAGTGGGAGAAGAAGGGAAATGAATGCTGTTTATGTACATTAATTTCTTCAATTCCCACAGTATGTGTGTCAAGTGCCTATGTATGTATAGTGAGTCTGTGATATCCAGTGGGATCTATTTTGAATACCCCCTAGCATAACATAAGATGGACGATGGCGCCTGTTTCACATAAAGTGAAGGTGTATTGCCTGCATTCCCTTGATTGGAGCGTGGAGATCCAGCTACTGAAGTAAGGAAGATAGAGAAAGAGATACCTTTAGAAAATCCATGAAGAATCTGTTAGCAAGGGTCTTCTGATTAGTTATTCCTGTGCACTACAATTTGATAGATGATAGGAGTGAAGGGTCAGACTGCAGTGTTTGTTAGTCAATATGAGGAGTTGATATGCTAGGCCTACAATTTTGTCATATGTGCCTGATTACTGCTTCAGAAAGGCCCATGACAGCATAAACATCCATTCCCCAAATTGTCGGGGGTAATGTAAGTTGTGATGAGGCCCCTATGGGAAATGTGCACTAATTTGGATGTTCAAATAGGGCAATGAGGGTCACTGGGGCTGCAGCCCTAGGAGTAGGCCTTTTACCGCTGAGCAAGAGTAAAAGACACACAACCACTCTGTAGTTCATTGGCGCCGCCAGCCACGAGCGCTGATGTCACTCTTTATTTATACTCCCCAGTCTGAGCCGGGCCCAGGGAGTTGCATTTGCAACAATGCATAGTGGAGGCGCGTGGCTCACTACAGAAGTCACATCGCATGCCATTTAACCTTTACTTTCACTCACACTTGCATGTCAAATCATGTATACCGATCGGTAACGGCCGAAAATACCGATTTTCGGCCGTTACCGACCGACCTACATCGGGCCCTATTTGTGTAATATAGAATGGATTACGATTACCTGGAATATGACACACCCTGGCAGCTGAGGTGAGTAAAAAATGTTTTAAAAAGTGAGTTGGGTGTATGCTTGCGGGTAAGAGTGTGTTTATATGAGAGCAGGTGTGTGCATGTGTGAATGCTTGGAGGCAGCCCCAGGGCTACACAGTGAGAAACATCAATTTACACAAAGGCTGTGTCCTGAGAGCAGCCTGTGAAGAGCACATGAAAGTAGAACCAACCCAATCCTTTTTAGGTTTTGACTGGCGATGCGCACGTAGTGCGCATGCGCCAAAAAACCTTATGAGTTGTGTGTGTGGGTTGGGTATACGCCCCCTCCTCCCATTGGCTAGCTCCATAAATGGAGGCTAGCCATTGGGAGAGGGCTCTGTCCGTCAATCCCGGACCAGATTCGGGGGCGTTCCCGAGAATTTTTGGCTTTTGGCGATGTCACGCTACGTCAGCCAAAAGCCCTCGGGAACGCCCCCGAATCTGGTCCGCCATTGACGTGTTTGTGCGGTGAGCGTTGGCAGGGTGTCCTTACCCAGCGTGTGATTACTTGTGCACACAAGCCAGGGATGTTTCACGAGGTAAGAGAGTTGTGTACAGTATCTAGGACTTGTTGCTCTTCGGCAGTGGGGAGTGTTTGCCGAGTGTGTGGCCAGTCCAAAACAACATTTTGAGTGAGTTTATAACAATGGAGTAAGGAAAGTTAAATGAGCTGTCTGTGGGGTGGCTACGCGTGCGTTTTTTTTATGGAAATGTGTTTGCAGTGCGTGCTTTTAAAGGGAACTCATTCTAACAAGGACATTTTAATAAGGTAATAGGAGTTTTATTGCAGCGTGTTTTTTCTTGGGCTTCTTTGAAATGATCCAGCCTGCGCGAGATTCCCCTCCCATTTCCTTTTCCCCTGCCGTGTGGGCTTCACGAGGGTTCCCATATATCTGCCTTTGACAGCCGGCTCGTTTACACACTCTGTGGAGCCCCAGCTATCATGAAACAGCCCGGCATCATGTGCTGTGCAGATGCTCGTGTAATGTGCCCCAAGTGTGTCAGCCGGTGCCATCTGCAGCGCCCGCAGCAGCGTCTGGTGGTCCTGCGACAGCCCAGTCTCGGGCCAGACGATGTGTAAATCGTCGGGTAATTGCAATCAGCTCCGCGCGGGGCTTCCCGGGTCAGCCCGCCGGCAGCCGCCTTCAAGGCGGCCCGGCCGCATCTGCGAGGCCTCCCTCCGTTTATCAAATCTGATACAAGGAAAATGGATATCAATCTGGATAATTTCACTAAGTGTTTCCCATTCCAGCTCACTGAGCTAATCAAGCTTGTGGCTAATAAATTGAGGGTGTGTCAGCCATTTGTGGAGCTCCTTTCCGTCCTCGTCCAATAACCTTAAATCAAGCCACTCAGTGTCATTTTATATACCCGATTTCTGGCAGTGAGGCACATGGAGGGGGAATTGAAACAACAAAAACGTGCCTTGTAGTAATCTCTTCTGCATGTAAAAACCCTCCGTGAAGGAGCCCTCCTGGCAGGGTCTGTGCCATCCCTGTGCCAAAAAAAATATACCAGCTGCCCAGAAAAATACGCAAAAACAAGCACTAGGACTTGTTGATCTTCGGCAGTGGGGAGTGTTTGCCGAGTGTGTGGCCAGATTGTGTTTGCAGGGCACTGTACTGTGTGCGTGTGGCTGTAATGCTTGGAGGCTGTGGTGTGTGCGTGTGGCTGTAATGCTTGGAGGCTGTGGTGTGTGCGTGTGGCTGTAATGTTTGGAGGCTTGGTGTGTGCGTGTGGCTGTAATGCTTGGAGGCTGTGGTGTGTGCGTGTGGCTGGGTTGCACAAAGTAATGGTGGTGGCACCATTGCGCGTGGTCGTGCTCCTCCATCGGCTCCACGTGAAACCCGCCTCTAACTTATGTGTTGGGTGTGATTGTTAAAGTGGATGTTCTGGCGAGGACGCAGCCCGCCCTGGTGACGGCTGACGGGGGGAGAACCTGCCCAGACAGGGGTTGATACGTGGGCCTCGGCTGTCCTCGTTTGCCCCTGAGTCTTGTTTGGAAGCTGTTTGCCTGAGAGCAGGACGTTGTGTCCCTAGCCTAGTGTGCGAGTCACGGGGCGTTGCGTATCACACCATTTCTGCGTGGAAAGACCTCTGGTGTTCTCTGTTTGGGGGAGAACTGCGTGTATGCAGTGTGCTGGTGTCTCTCGTGCACAACGTATGATGGTTGTTTGTGATTTGCACACCAGGCCTGGTTCTGCATCTTGTGGGGGGCAGGGCACTATAAGGCATTTCAATATCTGTGTTCAGCGTCATATTTGGAAATCGTTGCACAACCTGGGATGCAATCTATTGAAGTGTAGCATGTGAGGGGCCTATGTGCACTCACTTACTGTGTTGCGCGCCATGGGTTGCACTCTCCACGCCCACCTGCTGCCACAGGGCTCTTTCGCCACTTCCTATTTCACACTTGCACACAGCAGCACTTGTGAGGGTGGCTCAGTTTGTGTTTGTGCTCTGTGTGTCCCGGCACCTTGTACCGCGTCCCGTTCGGTTGTTTAGCGGTTGTGCTGAAGCTTTCTTAACATTTGAAGAGCTTTTGTATTTTGTTGGCTCACGATTGTCATTTGTGCTTCATTTAATGTAACGTTTGCTTTTATATTTTGTTCACTTGTAATGTTCTCATGTATCAGTTCTGTTCCTATTGTGAAGCGCTCTGACACCTTCGGGTAAAGTCCGCGCTATATAAAAACGCACAAATAAAAAAAAAAAAAAAACCTGATCTTTCCATCCCACGTAGCAGTACTATGTCGATAGGAATCCTTCATGGGGGTGGTGTGTGTGAGGGGGGAGGGTGGGGGCTGGAAGCGCTGCTTGCCAGAGGTTTCAACCTCAGCCGCTGACCTTGAGCGGTGTCTTTTCTTCCTGGGCTTCGGCTACACGGGACCAGTAACATGCAGA